>NW_019154086.1:90495130-90582934 GCF_002288905.1 Enhydra lutris kenyoni | reverse complement strand
TTTCTTTCTTTCTTTCTTTCTTTCTTTCTTTCTTTCTTTCTTTCTTTCTTTCTTTCTCTCTCTTTCTTTCTCTTTCTTTCTTTCTTTTTTTCTTTTCTTTTCTTTCATCATATATCTATCATTTATCATCCTTCATCTATATCATCTTTCTAACGAAAAAGACCAAACACCATTTTAGGCTACCTATATTTATAAGAACAAGCCATTTATTTCCATGAAATACAAACTGTAACATGGGTACTTCTAGCAGCATGAAAAATGTACTTTCACAACAAGGAGTTGCACTGATTAAAAATAAAACATTTTAAGGGTGCCTGGGTGTTTCACTCACTTGGTCTTCTGACTTTCTGACTCTTGATTTTAACTCAGGTCATGATCTCGGGGTCCTGGGATCCAGTCCCAAGTTAGGCTCTGCACTCAACATGGAGTGTGCTTATCTCTCTCCCTCTACTCCCATTCTACCACTGCATGCTCTCTCCCTCTCTCTAATAAATAAGTTAAACCTTAAAAAAAGTAAAAAAAAAAACAAAAAATAACATTTTGATGTCAGATTTAGGAAGTCACTTATTTAACTTGTTGACTATCCAACCACTTTTGACCTTTTTTTTTTTTGCAGTTATTTCGATCTTTATAGATCGTTTCATAAAAACAAATGCATTTTGTATTTTTGTTCCTCTTTTAAGGTAAATGGTTTGAATTCTTGTTCTCAAGAGGTGATAGTATTTTAAAAAATTATTATGATAACTAGTAAAATATATTAAGAATTTGTATTACTGACATACATTAAAGGTGGATATAAACTTGAAATAGATATAAGTCTCCTCCTTAATATTCCCTTTTTCTTTATAGATTACTGAGGACTGGTGATCAATGCAAAGACTGTGGGTATTTATTTGTTTGGTAGGATATCCTTACCAATACTGCCAGGAGAAAGTTTTAACTTACACAGAAACTACTTTTATTCTTGTATTACCTAGATATATAAAATTTAGAGCTCACAAATTCACACATTGCTATTCAGAAAGGTTGAATAGGAACATATTAATAAATCATATCACCTTTCTAGTCACCAAAGTGGTAACAACTGAAAAATCATGCAACCTGTTGAGGTATTTGTACAGTCTGTCTATATTATTTAGTTATAAGAATTATAACATAAAACATAATATTTCAGATGATACAAAATATTTATGGTATATGTGGCTTTAAAATAACTCATAAGCAAGAATTAGTAAATAACATGAAAATATTTAAACATAATCTATATGGATATCTTCATACTGCATTACTCTTTTTATTAATTCAAAATTACTTCTTAATTTAAATTAAATATACTTTTAACTGTGATAGATATCAACAGAAATAGAAACCTGAGAAGTCTACTTCTTTCATATGGAAAGTATGATAAGACATTGATATAACTATTGGCAAGATGGTGTTAGAGAAATCATTTCATTATTTAGGAAATTGTGATTTATATAAATGAAAAACAGTTGAGGGAATAATTGTCTTTTTTGATGTGGGACTGGACTGCTTCTTTAGAAATAACTATAATCATCTGGATTTTTATAAAATAATTAACATTTAATGTAGTTATTGCAAAATGTCATTTACTATTTAAGTTTGATTCCATTAAAATGTTCATAAATTTCCTTTTGACCAGGGTACCCAGATGACTTAGTTAGTTAAGCATCTGCCTTTGGCTCAGGTCATGATCCCTAGGTCATGGGGTCATGGGATGAGCCCAGAGTTGGACTCCCTGCTCAGTAGGGAGTCTGCTTCTTGCTCTTGGTTTGCCCCTCCTCTTTGCTTTGCTCTCTTGGTCTATCTAAATAACTAAAATCTACAAACAACAACAACAACAACAACAACAACAAAACAGAAAAGAAAAAATTATTTTTGACCACAAGAAAGTATATTGTTAGGATATTAAATTTCATTTTTCTATTTGGAAGTAACTTTAAATATAACAATTATAAAAAGGGAAATAAAACTTAAACCAAATAACTCATCCAGGAACATTGAGCTACTAGTGGACCAGAATCATGATTAAAAAGTATAATATAGAATGAGGACTAGAACCTTTATGTATAAATTAACTATTACCATGTAACAAATTACCCCCATGTTTAATGATGTGACATCTGGAAGACAAAACACTCCATTGTTCCTTTTGAGAATTGTCTCAACAATTCTTGACACTTAAGAGTTCCATATGGAATTAGAATTATTTTTGTTTTTTAAGATAATCTAATCCCCCCCACACTCTGTTTGAACTTTTTTTTTTTAAATATTTTATTTATTTATTTGACAGACAGAGATCACAAGTAGGCAGAGAGGCAGGCAGAGAGAGAGAGGAGGAAGCAGGCTCCCTGCTGAGCAGAGAGCCCGATGTGGGGCTCGATTCCAGGACCCTGAGATCATGACCTGAGCCGAAGGCAGAGGCTTTAACCCACTGAGCCACCCAGGTGCCCCTATTTGAACTTTTTTATGTATTTGTGCGTCTATGCCTGTAAGTGCTTATTTTTCTTGTGTGTTTTTAAGTCTCTATTTAACAGTTCACTGTCTTCTAGAATCTTCTTTGAGAGATGTTTGTCCATAATACAGTACAAACATTTCTACGAGTCAATTTTTCATTGTTCACAACTGTTAGCTAGTCTCACATTAGCAGTTAAGCTCTGGGCTCTGAATCACACCAAAATTTCATTTCCAGGTTTATACAAACAAGAGGACCAACATCCAGTCTTGGATTTTGTGGTTACTGATTTTACCTAAAATTATCTCTGCCAATTATTTCTATCAGACACACACAGAAGATAGAGATCTTCTTTTCTTAAAAGTTTCATAGAAAGATCTAGAACAAAGTCACGAGGGACGTAAATGTTCATTCATCATTCTGAGAAAATATTTGTGGACTCATATGGATGAAGTGTGGGATTAAAATACTAGAAAATCTCTTGACTACCTTGTTATTTTCAACCGCATGGATGGACCTCAAGGATATTATGTTAAGTGTAATAAGCAGATAGAAAAGGCAAATACTGTATAATATCACTTATATGTAGAATCTAAAAAGCTGAATTCATAGAAACAAGAGACTAGAATGATGGTTACCAGAAGCTGGGGGTGGGTGGGGAAAAGAGATGTTGGTCAAAGGGTTTAAACTTCCAGTAATGAGCTGAGGCGGTTTGGGAGATCTAATGTGTAGCGTCATACTTACAGTTGACAGTACTATATTATAGACTGGACAGTATCTAAGAGACTAAATCTTAAATATCCTCACCATGGAAAAGAAATGATAATTATGTGAGATTATATAAGTATTAGCTAAAACTACAGTGGTAATCACTATGCAATATAGATCAAGTCAACACATTATAAACCTTAAACTAACACAATATTGTAGGTCAATTGTATTTCAATAAAGCTGAAAAAAAAAAAGGAAATTTCTTTCCTTAAGATTTTTTATAGTTTTATTTTTCCAGAACTAGATAATGGTTTTCCAATGCAGTAATAAAATTTGTTGAGTAGAATAAAAATTTCTATATCTCACAGGTGACTAAACTAGGATATTTTAAACAACTGATTTAATATTGCCTTTTTTTGTTTGTTTTTCTTTTTTTCATCTCATGGAGATCAGCTAATGGACTTACTAATCAGGAGTTTGAAAAAAGCCATTTCAAACAGTTTGGATAAGGCATCATCAGAATTTTTTGTTCCTTAGAAAATTCAACATGTTTTTAAGAAGCTTAAACAGTTGTTACCTTAAAAATTCTCTCAAATGTATTTGTTGCATTTTGAGTCATAGTGAATTATTAACATCATCTAAATATTTTTCAATGATAGTTTATACAATTAAGTTATAGGGCTATATGTTACTCATTATAAATAGCTTAATGATAAAAATGATGAAAGAAAAAGTTTGAGTATATTATACATTAAAGTGCCTCATGGATGGCTGCCAAAATACATTCTATTTCTATAGAGTTTAGTGCAATAATTTAATGAAATATATAAATGTTACAAAATAATTTTCATGAGAAAATATATCTAATATGCTGTTATCTAAATTAGCAGTGATAGGATAGTCGATTCTAATTTACGAAATGCTTAGCAAGTTCATGAACTTAAATAAATTCATTTTGAATTTAAAAATATAGAATATAATGTGAAAATGGTAGATGTTATCCAAGAGATTATTCCTCAGGAGCAGGAAATATTTTCCTATCATTTTTACTCATAATTTCAAACTTAAGTAAGATTATAAAAATGCTTACTAAAATATAAACTCAAATGCCAACATGAGAAGTATTTTCAATTAATAAAATGACAAAGGGGCCCATTTATTTAACAAAATTTAAAAATAATAAAATTTAGGTTAAAAAAAATGGCAATAATCCAAATAAAAACTAGAAAAAAACAGTAACAATTCCTCACACAAAAAAGAGAGACCAGAACAATTAAACATGTAAATAAATGCCCAGCCTCACTAGTAATTTAAGAATTATTGATTACAAATTACAATGAAATAGTAGGTATTAAGAATTTTAAGACTACCCGATGATGAGTAATGTTGAACATATTTTCATGTGTGCGTTGGCCATCTTGATGTCTTCTTTGGAAAAATACCTTTTCATTTATTCTGCACATTTTTAATTGGATTAATTGGGGTTTGGGGGGAGGGGCTTGATTTGTGTAAGCTCTTTATGTATTTTGGATATGCACCTTTTATCAGATATGTCATTTGGAAATATCTTCTAGCATTCAATAGGTTGCCATTTAGTTTTATTGATTGTTTCTTTTGCTGTGCAGGAGCTTTTTATTTTGATGAAGTCCTGATAGTTTATTTTTACTTTTGTTCCCCTTACCTTAGGAGATATATCTAGAAAGATGTTGCTCAGCATCAGTCATCATTGTGGAAATGCACATCAAAACTACAATGAGATATCACTTCACATTTGTCAGAATGACTAAAATAAAGCACACAAGAATCAACAAGAATTGGCAAAGATGTGGAGAAAAAGGAACTCTCTTATACTGTTGGTAGGAATGCAAACTGGTGGAGACACTGTGGAAAACAGTTTGGATGTTTCTCAAAAAATTAAAATGCATAAGAATGTTGGCTTACTTAGATCTACCTAAAACACAGGAACTAAGAACATGAATGTGCTGGGGATAAATTGTTCCTCAAGAAATCTGAGGGAAATAACAATGTCACTGCTGTATTTGTCAAAAAATGTTAATAATTTATGATGTAAGAGAGAAGAAAGATGTTCACACACTTCTGATAAGTCTTCTACCTATTTGAAGGTAATTTTAATAGTTTGAAACTCAAACATGAATACATTGAATAACACTGAATATCTTAGCAACATATTATATATAGTATATATCTTTGGAATGCCTATTCCATTTTATATATGATTTTTATATGCAATAAATTGGAGCTTGTTTTTTAAGGAAAACAAATATTTAAAATACACTTTAACATGGAAGAAATAATTTATCATTTTAGTTTCTGTTGGTTTAGGATTGATGAACACTTCTCAATGGAAATGCTAAAAGTTCTTCATGAAATTATTTGCCTATTTCAGTTTTTTTTTCTGTTTTATATGCAGCTAGTCATATACCAAACATTCCCAAACACATTCTGACTATTCAATCTATTAAGTTTTCATTCAAATAAGTTCAAGGACTTCACATTTGTAATTGCTATTGAAAATCAAAACAAGGAAATGAAGCCAACAGAGTGAAGTCCGATGAAAACTAGTTTAGGTGCTTCAAAACCAATCCAAAATCCAGTATTTTGAAGCAAACTGTAAATTTTGAAATTTTGACACTAAGTCATTCTACATTCTTCATAGGTGTCCACCTGCATTGATCAGAAAATAAACTTTAAAGATAGCTACACATTCAGATAAATTTCACCGGTAATAAAGAATGATGAAAGGTGATTCTCACATGTTCAAACTTTGTAAAAGACATACATATAAAATTATACTAAAAAAAATCTTATTAACCAGAATATCAAAAAGCTTTTATTCTATAAGTCTCTTTTGTCTATTTGTTAGAAATGCAAAAATATGTATGATTACTTAAGAAACAAAATATATATCATCTTTTTTTTAAGATTTTTTATTTATTTGACAGAGAGATCACAAGTAGGCAGAGAGGCAGGCAGAGAGAGAGAGAGAGGAGGAAGCAGGCTCCCTGCCCAGCAGAGAGCCCGATGGGGGACTCCATCCCAGGACCCTGAGATCATGACCTGAGATCATAACCCACTGAGCCACCCAGGCGCCCACATATATCATCTTAATAAAAAGTTTAATTAATCTTCAGAAAATTCCTCTTTTCCCACAACAAAGAAAATGCAAAACTATGGGCAGAATAACCAAAGGAAATAGGGTTTGAGAATTAAAAGTTGAAAACACCAAGTGTTCCATTACTCAATTATCTGTCTAGGAAAAAGAAGGATTTGTATATATATAACAATCAACGTAACATCTTCTTTGCCCACGCATCAATTGATGGACACTTGGGCTGTTTCCATATCCTGGCTATTGTAATTAATGCTGCTATAAACATAGGGATGCATGTGTCCCTTTGAATTAGTGTTTTGGTATTCCTTGGGTAAATACCCCATAGTTGATTTCTGGATCACAAGGTAGTTATATTTTTAAGATTTTGAGGAACCTCCATACTCTCTTCCACAGCAGCTGCACCACTTCTCATTCTACCAACAGTGCCCAAGAGTTCCTTTTCCTCCACATACATGCCAACACTTGTTTCTTATGTTTTATTTTAGCCATTCTGACAGGTGTGAGGTGACATCTCATTATAGTTTTTGATTCACATTTCCCTGACAAAAAGTAATGATAAGCATCTTGTCATGTGTCTGTTGGTCATCTGGATGTCTTCTTTGGAGAAATATCTGTTCATGTCTTCTGTCCATTTTTAAATTGGACTATTTGTTTTCTTTAGTGTGCAATTTTATGTTTCTTTATATACTTTAGATACTAACCCTTTATCAAGTATGTCATTTGCAAATATCTTCCCCTAACTGCAGATTCTCTTTTAGCTTTGTTGTTTGTTTTCTTTGCTATGCAGAAGTGTTTTATTTTGATGCAGTCCCAATAGTTTATTTTTGCTTTTGCTTCCCTTGTATCAGGGGACCGATCTAGAAAAAAAATTGCTATGGCTGATGTCATAGAAGTTACTGCCTGTGAACTCTTCTATGGTTTTATGGTCTCATATTTAGGTGTTTAACCCATTTTGAATTTATTTTTCTATATAGTGTAAGAAAGTGGTCCATTTTCATTCTTTTGCATGTTGCTGTCCAGCTTTCCCAGTATCATTAGTTAAAGAAACTATCTTTTTCTCATTGAATATTCTTTCCTTCTTTGTCAAAGATCAACTGACCATACAATTATAGGTTCTTTTCTGAGTTTTCTATTCTGTCCTGTTGATCTTTGTGTCTATTTTGTGCCAGTACCATACTGTCTTGATGACTACAGCTTTGTAATATAAGTTAAAGTCCAGAATTGTGATGCTTCCAGTTTTGTTTTTCTTTTTCAAGGTAGCTTTGGCTATTCAGGGTCTTTTGTGGTTCCATACAAATTTTAGGACTGTTTGTTCCAATTCTGTGAAAAGCACTCTTGGTATATTGATAAGGATTATATTAAGTGTAGATTGCTTTAGTTCATATAGACACTTTAACAATATTTGTTCTTCCAATCTATGAAAATGGAATGTTTTTCTATTTCTTTGTGTCATCTTCAATTTCTTTCATCAGTTTTTTATAGTTTTTAGAATACAGATCTTTCACCTCTTTGGTTAGGTTTATTTCTGGGTATCTTATTATTTTTGTTGCAACTATAAATGGGATTGTTTTCCTAATTCCTCTTTCTGCTGTTTCATTTTTCTTGTATAGAAATGCAACACATTCTTGTACATTGATGTTGTATCTTGAGACTTTACTGAATCTATTTACAATCTAACAGGTTTTTGGTGGAGGTTTTTGGGTTTTCTATATATAGTATCATGTCATCTACAAATAGTGAAAGTTTTACTTCTTCCTTGCTGGTTTGCATAAATTTATTTCTTCTTGTTGTCTGATTGCTGTGGCTAAGATGTCCCGTACTATGTTAAATAAAGGTGCTGAGAGTGGATATCCTTGTCTTGTTCCTAACTTTAGATGAAAAGCTCTCAATTTTTCCTAGTAGGGATAATGTTAGCTATGGGTTTTTCAGTGTATGGCCTTTATTATGTTGAGGTATGTTTCCTCTGAACATATTTTGTTGTGGGTCTTTATTGTGAATGGATATTGTACTTTCTCAAATGTCTTTTCTGTGCCTATTGAAATGATCATATGGTTCATATCCTATCTTTTATTGAAGTAATATATCACACTGATTGGTTTGTGAATATTGAACCACACTTGTAAACCAGGAATAAATCCCAGTTGATTGTGATGAATGATTTTTTTAATGTATTGTTGGATTTCACTAGCTAGTATTTTATTGAGGATTTGCATCTATGTTCATCAGAGATATTGGCTTGTAGTTCTCTTTTTGAGAGAAGAAGACATTTTAATAAAAGGAAAATATTTGACTGAAAACTGCTTAATATATTTTTTTCTGCTACTCTTATAGTGATCTAGTTAGGAAGATTGTGCCCAAAGAAACAAAGTTTTTGTTTATTTGGTTTTAAATATATAAATCCACAGTGCAAGCATATTTGAAAACTTGTTTTTTTCTTTTTGAAATTTTTGATGTTCACTAGAAAAGAGAGCACATAGAAAATTACGTTCCAAAGGCAATCTAAACAATATACTTTATGTCAAAATTCTTATGTTTGTTTTTATACTTAAACACAGAATGAGGAGAAACAAATGTTTTTTTTTAAAAATCTGTAGAGAATAAATGGGTAACTTTGTATATCTTTCTCTTTCCATTAACCCCCAATCATTGCAAGACCAAAATGGAAATGCTCCACTGGTGTTGATTCACAGGCATGTGTAATGAATGTATAGCTTGATGACTAAAATAGCAGTCATGGAATTACGGGAATAGCTAAACTAGTTTTGGAAAGATAATTATACATTTAGTTTAATTGGAGATACTAATTTTTAACTGAATTTAGCAAACATACATTTTTAAAAAGAATTATTTGATGTAAGTACAAAATGAATTGGTTAATATGAACACAGAAATAAACAGTATCCTTAATTATTAGTATTTGTTATTTTTGCAATCAGTTTTTATAGGCGTGTTCAATAATATTATTATATAAAAGCTTTGTTTAAATCCTCTTGTCTTTGATGGTGATGGTTGGTTGGTGTTGTCCATTAAATGCCTAAGGATCCTTCAGACCCACAACCAGCAAAATCTGGACAGAGAAAACACGCTGGACCATTGCAAAATGCATTCTCTGATCCCTTTCCTATAATCTTCCAGTATTTTCCTGATTTCCTTCCTTGACTTATTGCTCTGATAAACAAAGTCTGGAAAGTATAATAATACTTTCCTCACCTCTTAGTAAGAAAGTTAATTTATATTGAGATATTAGGTCTGCAGTTCAGATAAAGAGCAATGATATGTAACTATATGTTCCACAAAATGAAGGGTGATAGGAAGGCACCAAATGAAGAGATGCTGGCTAGAGCCTTTTATTTTATTCTCAGCTTATTTGGTATACTGAAAGCTATAGGAAAATGTGTTAATAAGAAATAAAAGCTGTGTCTTAAATGTTTTACATATATTTCTCATTTAATGTTTACTCAGCAAATAGCATAAATAGAATAAGGATCTTCCATTTACAGATGAGGAAATTGACAGGTCAATGATTACCTACTCTCAGAACTAGTAAGTGAAGAGCCCAGGTTCACATTCAATACATATGATTGCTAAGTCCCTGTTCTTAACTACCATACTAAGGAGTATACATAAAATCATATAATTGCAGTTCAAGAAGAAAAGATAGTGAACCTGACAGAAAATGAATAACAGAAGAGATAAAGGCTAAGGATATTCAAACTCTGATGACAAAATAAATAACTGATTTTAGGAGGGCTTTTTTTTTTTTTTTAAACCAAAATGAATAAATACAAAGAAAAACTACCCCAAGGCACATAATACTAAACCTAATGAAAACAAACCTTATAAGAAAGCCAGGAAATAAAATCATATTATTTTCAAAAGACATGATGAAACTGATGACTGATTACTCAAATATAAAACTAAAGGCAGAAGACAGTAGTACAATGTCATCAAACTGCTGAATGAAAGTAAGTGCCCACACAGAAACCATATGAGTAAAATCCAATCTTTCAGAGATGAAGCAAAATTTAAAATATTTTCCAACCCAAAATGGAATCAGTCAGTAGCAAGCCTGCAGTGAAAAAAAAAACAGAAATGAAAGGAAAACGGTATCAGATGGAAGCATGGAAATATAGAGAGCAATAAATATAAATATATAGAGTGAATATGCAGAAGATAAAAATTGTTGTAAACTATAGAAAATAAGATTTTGTAGAGGTTAAAATATAAATAAATATAAAAAGTACATAAAATAGCATGCAGGTTTAGAGCAAAATGGAGCTAAATTGTTCTAAGATCATGTACTTTTCAATAAATGTTAGATGTCCTAATTGATATTAGACTTTAGCAACTAAATGGGGCATGTCATTAGTTCTAGATAATCACTAAATGAGCTATAAAGAATGTGTTAGCATGCTATGGAAAATGAAAATATGAATAATAAAATGAATAATAAAAACAAGTAATCCCAAAGGAAGCAAAGGAGGAAAAAACAAAACAAAACAGGGAGAAAGTAGAATAATAAAATACAAAAATTAAGCTGTATATTAAAAATATATATCATAATAATATCACATTATACAGAATAATCTAATTAAGATACACACCATATGACAGGCCCCAGTAATTTTGAAAGTAATGGAATGGGAAGAGATGTGCCATGAAATACTGTCTCAGGCTAAATAATGCCCCTTCTCAAAATATCTATTTTATAATTCCTGGAACATGTAAATGTTCACTTACATTGCAAAAAAGATTTTGAGATGAGAAGATTACCTTGAATTTTCAGGTAGCCCTGGTATAATGAAAGGGGATCTTTATATAAAGGAGTCAAAGGATCAGAGAGACAGTAGGAGATGAGATGACAGAAGCAAGAAGTGATAGTAACATCAAGAAAGGACCATAAGCCAAGGTATACAGGGAGCCATAAGAATCATAAATTGCAAGAAAGCAGTAGTCCTTTTAAACTCTCTCCATCAAACCCTGATTTTAACCCAGTGAAACTAATTTTGAACATACATCTAAAAGCATAGCTTTCGAATATGTGAAGTAGAATGGACAAAAAGAAGAGGAAATATACAAATTTAGAATTGCACATAGATGATTTTCAAAACCCTTCTCTCACTGATAGACAAAGAAACAAAATTCAATAAATATTTTATATATGAAATATGAACATGATTGACAGAATAGACTTAACTGATACATATTAAACATTGTTCATGACATGGGATATCACCCCAAATATTTCATATAATGGGCCAAAAAGTAAACTAAACAGTTTTTAAGAATTGAGGAAATGTGAAATCTGTGACTGTGTAGATGCAAATGAAAATTCTTAGAATAACAAAATGTAAAATTAATATAAAAAGAAATGTAAAATCCAAATAGATTTGCACTATTAAGTAAATCAAAACTTTAAATAAAAGACTTACAAAGTAATGTCTTTCAAACACTGAATGGAATAATTATAGTAATATTAAAAAATATTAGAAGAAATAAATGCAGGAAAACTTACTGATTCTTTACATGAAGCCAGAAAAATAGGATACAAAAGAATATTACATGTAAAATATATAATAAACATTAAAGCCTAATATCTCTTGTGAACTTAGGTTCAAAATGAAAATCAAAAGATTAGCAGAACAAACTCAGTGTCATTAATTGTTCACGTTAATGTTGGTTTTATTTCAAGAATGTAAGGGTCATCCAGCAATTGAAATTCAATCAGTACAATTCACTATATGAAGTGAATAATGGATAAAAAAATATATAAAAATAAAATTTAAAAATAAACTGAAGAATATTCTGATAATATCAGATACAAAACATGGTTTGTAAAATTCAACATCTACTTAAAAAATAACTTATTAAACAGGGAATAGAAGGAAATTGGGAATTTCCTTAATCTAATATGGAAGAACCATACAAATTCCAAAAAAACGATCATGTTTAATTAGGAATTATTGACAGTATTACTCTTAATGTTGGAAACAAAGAAAAAAATGTACTTGCCACTCTTACTCAGTATTGCATTCTAGATTTTACCAAGTAGAATAAAGCAAGAAAAAAATATATATATGAGGATCAAAAAGGTTGTGCTAAAACCACTGAGATTTAAGAAAACACTGTTGTGAATGTCTAAATACAAAAAAGATTAGAAATCGTTGAATTTAATAAGGTTACTAAATAGAAAATTAAGATAAAGAGATCAATCCTATTTTTATATATCTGTAAACAAATTAAAATATAAAATGGTGTTATCTGAAGTAGCATTAAATCAATGGTATAAATCTGACAAAAATTGTGCAATGTTTCTATTAAAAAAGATATTTTAAAAACTTAAAAAAGTTAAAGAAGTCCTAAATAATAGACAATATAAAATGTTTATGAGTGGAGGATATTCAACTTCATTTCATAAAATATTTTTCAAAATAGATTTATAGATTTCAGATTTCAAAATAGATTTATAGATTTAATCCCATTCAAAACCATAACTGCTCCTGGGTGGAAAAACCCTATAACTAAAACAAGTATGGATATAAAAGTGAAAAGATATGTAATATCCAAGAAAAATTTGAAGTAGATGAACAGACTATTTACAGTATAAGAATAGTATATAGCTGGTTGATCACAAATCTATGAAATTTGTTCAAGTAGAGGTTAATAAAACCAATGGAATGGAATATAGTTCAGAGGTAGAACCACACGTACTTGGACCCTTGATTTGTAACAAAATTGGCATTGCAGTAGGCAGAGAAAGAGGTAATTGAATATCTCAATCAGGAAAGTAAAAAAGAATAGTCACTCAGTCCAGATTAAATAAATATTAAAGTATGAAAGTAGAAATAAATTTCTAGAAGAAAACTTAGAATATCCTAAACCAAGAGAAATGAAAGAAAAGTTAGACAAGACATGAATATCAGTTACCATAAAGGAAGGTTATAAATAAAATAACATTAAATTTAAGAATGCATGCTCATTAGACATTTTTTAAGGGAATGAAATGTTATCAATGAGGTAGAAGATACCTGCGATGTTTACAATTGCCTAGTATTTAGAATAATAATCACTCTTAATATCAGGAAGAAAAATGGGTAAAAGTCTTGAGTGGAATTTGCCCCCCAAAAACAGTAACCTAAAGGGTTATCAATAAACATATGAAAATGTCTCAATCTCATTAATCACTAAGGAAATGAAAAACCAAACCAAAACAAAACAAAAACCTCTGTGAGATACAGCAATATATCTACCAGAATGATTACATATGAAAAAAATTGACAGTGCTAATTATTGGCAAAGGTGTAGGGCTTAAAGGGAAACACTCATGCAACACTACTGGAAATTTTAATTTTCACAAATTACATTAAAAACCTGTTTGATGTCAGGGCTCCTGTGTGGCTCAGTCAGTTAAGCATGTGCCTTTGGTTCAAATCATTGATCCCAGGGTCCTGAGATCAAACCCACATTGGGCTCCCTGCTTAGCAGGGAATCTGCTTCTCCCTCTCCTTCTATCCCTCCCTGCTGCTTGTGCATTCTCTCTCTCTCTTGCTCTTACTCTCTCTCTTTCTCAAGTGAATAAATAAAATCTTAAAAAAAAAAAAAAAGAGGGATGGATGCCTGGGTGGCTCAGTTGGTTAAGCCACTGCCTTTGGCTCATGTCATGATCCCAGGGTCCTTGGACTCCTTGCTCAGTGGGGAGCCTGCTTCTCTCTCTGCCTCTGCCTCTGCCTCCCACTTTGGCAAAAGCGGGGGAGGGAGGGCGTTAATCCCAGGATGCTGGGATCATGACATGAGCCAAAGGTAGACACTTAATGACTGAGCCACCCAGGAGCCCCTGTAATGTTGTTTCTTTTTTTTTTTTTTTAAAGATTTTATTTATTTATTTGACAGACAAGAGGTCACAAGTAGGCAGAGCAGCAGGCAGAGAGAGAGAGAGGAGGAAGCAGGCTCCCCGCTGAGCAGAGAGCCCAATGCAGGGCTCCATCCCAGGACCCTGAGATCATGACCTGAGCCGAAGGCAGAGGCTTTAACCCACTGAGCCACCCAGGTGCCCCTGTAATGTTGTTTCTTGACTCAGATGTTGTATGGCAGTGTTCACTTTGTGCTAATTCATTGCATTGTAAATTCAAAAATTTATGCACATTTTAGTATGCATATTTTATATCTTTAAAATATCACCAAAAAAATCTGTCACTGAGGTAGGTTTGTAAATTTTAATACTGTCTGTCATTTGCTCCATGTGTTTCTCATCATTAACAAGGGCAAATAATTTTTTGTTGTACATTTACCTTATCCTTATCTTGGGACACTATTCATCTTCAATAGTAAATAAGGGTTGAAGTAAATTTCATTCGATACTAATGACTGTATTAGATTCTTACTGATTCATGTTTGCGGCTATACGGGTATGCATTTTTTTAAATGTTTACTTTCAATCTTTCGGCATCCTAAAGTATTATGTATACCTCTTATAAATAGATTATAATTAGACTTTGATCTAAACCCAATCTGGCAACCTCTGTTTTTCACTGGATAATTAGGGCCATTTACATTTTTATGATTAGTGGTATATATGAAAGTATTTAAACAATCTTATTTTGGACTTTCCTTTCATATTTTTGTAGCAGGTGATGTTGAAACCCTGGCCAGAGTTCCGTAGATCTTTTTAGCATTATGTCTTCCCTTAATTTGGCCACAGCCTGCTTCTGAGGCTTCTGGTTTCAGAGGGGTTTTCTCAGGAAACTGATCCATAGTTTGCTTGTTGGGGAAGAGCTTGGAGAACCTGGGAATTCACATTCCCCTAGAGCATATTTTACCAAAGCCTGAGGGTACAGGAATATAAGAGCCCTTTCTTTAGGTTTGGAAGAAAAAATTAAATACATCAGTGACCCAGGACTATGGATCTGCTTTTGTGGAACCAAGCCTAAGATAGTCATTTATGTTCCTTTCTTATTCCCCCCACTCCGCCTTCATTTTTATTGATTAAAGGTGATGTTTGTTTTTGTTTTGTTTTGTTTTGTTTTTCCTGGTTTGGAAATTACATATTCTCTCATTTACTCATGGTTACCTAAAATATTAAATTGAATACCTAATTTGACAAAGTCTAAAACTAAAACCTGTCTGTAGCCATTTCTCAAACAATAAAAAGAAAGACCAAAAAATGCCTTTCAAAAATCTAATACCAAACACCATGTTACCAACTTCATGTTAGTGTTTTCTAGGTTTTATTTACATTTTATTCCCCCATTTGACAATAATAATTATTATTCATAATATTTTTGAAAAATAGAGACACCTGGGTGGCCTGGTCAGTTAAGCCTCTGCCTTTGACTCAGGTCATGATTGTTGGGGTATCGGGATGGAGTCCTTTATTGGGCTCCATGCTCAGCGGGCAGTCTGCTTCTCCCTCTCCCTCTGCCCCCTGTTCATGCTCTCTCTCTCTGTCTTTCTCTATCTTTCAAGTAAATGGATAAAATCTTAAATACTTTTGGAAAAATAAAAATTTTGAAAAAATTGAAATGTGGTGTTTAAAAGAGTGTTCATTTGGACTCATGCTCATGTTTTTTCAATTTCTTTTGTCAGTACTGTTTGTTGTTTAATCTTGGACTATCCTGTTGAAATATTGTTCTTTCTTACTAAAGAGCATCCTTTAAAAATTGCTTTGAGTAACATTTTCTGGATATTGGCCCGAGTTTCCATTCCTTGGATACCCCATGATAGGTTTCAAGACCTCAAGTTTTAGGACTCTGAGTTTCCTTGCGAAGATTTGTGTGAAACCCAGGCCATCTTTTCCAGGACACTAAGCTATTGATACTTAATACACTGGATTATGGAAATCAGCGAACAATATTAGGGCCGGTGAGGTACCAGTATCTGCTTACCATTTTACTAACTTACTTTTTTGCTTTGTTTTGTTTTGAAGACATTTTTCCATAATGTTTGCGGTTGTGCGCATGGGATAATAGGAACATTTTTGTGATGGACTAGGTGTATATAGGTGCATAATTTCGTGGCCAACCTGTGCAGTCAAGATTAAAAGGCAGATAAGTGCCAGCCAGGGAGGAGACCAATGCAAACGCAAATTCCCTAAGAAGATAACACGTAAATCAGGCTCAAGTGGGACAATGTTTATGTCCGACAGAGAGAAAGGAAAAAGAGTGTGCAAGATCCAGGCCCCTGCAATGCATCAGTTCCCATGACCAGTAGACCCACTCCCCAGTCCATGCAGATGGTGTAGCTACGCACACCGCACTCCACACTGCAGCGGAAGTACCCCCGCCCCTGCCTCATGGGTTGGGAAATACAGAAAGCTGGGCGCGTGCCTGAGAGTTATGAGTAGAACAGAGGAGTTTCCCTGAGTCTCAACCTGGGAAAGACACTCCTGCGCAAAATGATAATCCTAGCATAGGCTGTCAGGGCTTCCTTTGTCCTGGTAAGGACGATTTTACGCAGCCAGGCAGCAGAAAGATTGCATGGAGGAGAGTGTCTTTTCAACAATACTGATTGCCTTTGTCCACATTAGCGTAGGACTCTAAAGAAGCCTCACTTGTAATATTGATTATTTTGGCAAATTTACCAAAGCTCGCATTCTTTCCGTCAATCGTAAATTTTTCATCGTATCAAAAATACTACTTTCTTTATAAAGAAAGATATCAAATTAATAAATTTCAAGAGAATAACTCTAAGATAAAAATGCTATTAAAAATAAGAAGCAATCTCACTAGCACAGAAATATTTGCATGCATATAACTAATCTATTCCCTCCCCAAAGAAGCAGTGCTTTGTTTACGTGTGGATATAAACAAATTGAATTAGATTGTTTCCGTTTTTAATGCCAAGAGGTAAAGTGATACAAATGCATGTATCTTCTTAATAGCACTGGGCCAGCTAATGAGGCAAAGTTGCTTCAGTCCATAGGTCAAATTCCCCTTCTAAAACTTCCTCTTATTTGCTTCAATGTTTCTCTTCTTCCGTGATTTTCTGGTTGAATGATTCCCCATCTCCATGGAACATTTATTTTTTTAAATGTGTTAACTACTTCAAGCAGATAAGAATCCAGGCCAGTTGCCTGAGAGATGTTTTATTTTAAAACCTATATATATATTTAATATATATAAAATAAAAAACTGTATTGATTTAAAAGTTTAACTCTCAGAAGATATTCTTATTTAAAATTATTTTCTAATTCTAAAGATCCTTATAAAAGAATCACATTCTTGCCAAAAAAGAGCAGTCTTAATCTTCACATTTCTTACTGTGTGTAGGTGTTGAAGGAAAGGTAACTAGGACCAATTCAATGCTTGCTATGCACTGCAGAACAATATTATTTCTCAGTATATTATTTAATCATTACTATGACATACAGTTTTATTATTTTCATTTTAGAAATTAAAGGTTATTCCCAAAAGGACAAAAGTGTCATATGATCAAATTGATATATGAGATTTAATATAACTCATGCATGTGGAACACTAAGTACGATGTAGATTTCGTAAGTTTAAAAGAACATTTTTAAGCACCTATGAGAGCAGGATTGCTATTCAGAGCTGTGAACAATGGAATTAGCTTTCCTACTTAGTAGTAAACTATGAGTTACTGAAAACTTTCACACGAGTCATAGAAGATTTTTTAACTTGGATCTCAATGACATTGTCTCCGGAAACCAGAAAAAAACATGATTTCTCTTAATACATTATTATGGCTTATAAGACATATGACATTATGGAATAAAATCAATGTCCTTTGGGTCATAACATATAGTTTCAAGTTAATATTTACCCAACCAAACAAGAGGATTGGATAACAGGGTAAAACTTTGGTGTCATTTAAAAAAAAAAAAATCTAGTCTTTAATTACTATTTATACTGCACTTTGGGAAACTTTGAGTTAAAGCATTGCAATTTTTCTTCTTTAACTAGAGAGGTGACCTCAGCCTTCACTAAGTGCTTAGTGGAAGCATTTAGCACAGCAAAATTGCAAGATCATCCCAAGAGAAAATGAATTGCCATTGATACCAATGCCCTTTATAGAAAAGGAACTTCAAAACGCATTTTACCTTGGTAAAAGAATGGAGATAGAACTGATTAACTCCAAGCTAATCAAAAGAGTTGGCCAAAACACTAAGTGGGACACAAAAAGCTTTTTTTAAACAAAAGTAATCAAGACTCTGTATCATGCTAATGACTTTTATCATAAGGTTCTGAAATCTCTGTGCACTTAGTCAAAGGTGTTATTTCAAGATATAGGTTGTTCTTAGACTGTATTGTGCTTTGTACTTGCCTTTCACAATGATCCTGGTGTAGAGTTCTAAAGATTTTATTCAAAAGATTTCAACTTCAGAATGTACAGAGTGTACAAAGGGCTTTAAGTTAAAAAATCACAGAATAGAAAAATAACAAATATACATGTAAATATCTGCAAGTTTGCATTCATTTATTTATTTATATATTGCTGCGTATGATTTGACAAATGATCACATGCAGGAATAAATATTAATCAATATCAACATCAAGAAATAAGTTGAAAATATTGAATTCTATAAAACCTTTGAACACCTAAAGGAATGCATATTATTTTCAATCTAAACCTCTGAAATTCCAGTGTAATTTTTTTTCTGAATATACTACTTGGCTAATGGTTATTTCATAATAAGTCTTTCAAAAGTAAACTTGATCCATATGTACTTTCAATAAAGTACCTCACAGAAATGATATAGGCTTCTAAATCAAAGTTCCTATTTTCCAAATAAGGATATTAAAATATTTATAAAAGTACTTTGTTTAAAATAAGAAAAAAATAGGGATGCCTTGGTGGCTCAGTGGGTTAAACCTCTGATTCTTGATTTTGGCTCAGGTCACGATCTCAGGGTCATGAGATTGAGCCCCCTATTGGTTTCCAGGCTGAGCATGGAACCTGCTTAGGATTCTCTCTCTCCCTCTCCCTCTGTTCCCCCTCCCTCTCTAAAAAAGAAGAAGAAGAAGAAGAGGAGGAGGAGGAGGAGGAGGAGGAGGAGGAGGAGGAGTTGTCGTCTTTCCGTAATTGATTTCTAGTTTAATTCGTTGGGTCTGAGAACTTACTATGCATGCTTTTAAATTTCTTGAGATGTGTTTTATAGCTGAGAATGTGGTCTAGGTGTATGTTTAATGTGAGAGCGAGAAGAATGCATATTCTGCTGTTGGATGAAGTAGTCTATCAGCGTCAATTAGATTAAGTTGACTGATGATGTTGCTCAGGTCAACTGTTTCCTCACTGATTTTCTACCTGTTTAATTTATAAATTATTGAGAGAGTATTGGAGTCTCAGACAATAATAATGCATTTGTCAATTTCCCCTTGCAGTTTTATCAGTTTTTGTCTCATGAATTTTGACACACTGTTATTAGATATATATACCTTTAGGATTATTATGTATTATTCTTGGAGAATTGGCCACTTTACTATAATGAAATATCTCTCTTTATCATTGATAATTTTTCTTGTTTTAAATTCCGCTTTATCTGAAATAAATAGAGCTTTCTTTGGATTAATGTTAACATGGTACTTATTTCTCCATCTGTTTATTTTTAATCTACCTGTGACTTTAAAGTGGTTTCTCTATAGACAACATATGATCAGGTCTTCATTTTTTGTCCATTTCTGTCAGTCTGTATGTTTTAATTGATATATTCAGACCATTTATATTTCAAATGAACATTGATATAGTTGTATTAAAATCTATCTTATTACAACAAATTTTCTATAAGTTGATTTTCTCCTTTGTTTCCCCTCTTAAAAGTCTTCTTTGATTCTAATTGAACATGTTATATGATTCCATTTTTTCTCTATTCTTAGAATATCAATTGTACTTAAAAATACTTTTAGTGGGGGTGCCTGGGTGGCTCAGTTGGTTGAACAACTAACTGCCTTCGGCTAGGGTCATGTTCTCAAGATTCTGGAATCAGGCCCCATGTCAGGCTCCCTGCTCAGTGGGGAGCCCACTTCTCTCTCTTCCTCTGCTACTCTCCAACCCAGCTTGTGCTCTCTCTCTCAAGTAAATAAAATAAAATAAATATACTTTTAATTGTTGTTCTAGAGTGTGCAGCATATATTTTTAATTAATCTAAGTCCACTTTCAAGTAATTCTAACCAAGTCATGTTTAGGCAGGTGTCCTACAACAGAGTATTCTCAATTCTTTCCTCTCATCTACTATGCTGTTATATCATTCATTTCACCTACACATGTTTTATTAACACCCATTACATTGTTACTACTATTCCTTAAAATAAACAGTTACCTTACAGATCAAAATTAATAAGAAAAACACAAAGGTCATTTTACTTTCCTTTATTACTTTTCCGGTGATTTTCCTTTCTCTCTATAAATACCATTTCCTTACCTCTATCATTTGTGATCCCCGCAAAGATCTTCAGTTTACATTACCTCAAGGCAGTCTGCTGGATTACCTCAGTTTTGTTTGCCTGAAAGTGTATTTATTTCTCTTCCACTTTGGAAAAAAAAATTTTGACCTTCTGTTGTTAAGGTGCTTCTACTGTCTACCTCTCCCACCACCCAACTCTGTCCCTGATTTTTAAAAACATTTTCTATTTTTGGTTTCCTACAGTTTGAGTATGACATGCCCAAGTCTAATCCTTTGGTATTGCTCTTGCTTTGTGTTCTCTAAGCTACCTAGATCTGTGATTTGATGTCTCTCATTAATTTTGGAATATTCTCAGCCATTATTACTTCAAATATTACTTCTCTTCTGTGTTTTTTTTCCTAGTAACTCATATGCATATAGGAATTTTGAATTGCCCCTGAGATATTAAATATTCTGCTTCTGGTTTTTATACTTTCTGTTGTTGCATTTCAACAGTTTGGGATGCTTTATTGACCTATTTTCAAGTTCTTTTATTCCTTTCTTGGCTGTGCTGCCCACTGATAAACCCATCAAGCAAAATAATTTTGTTTCAGAATTTTTAGTTTCTAACATTTCCTTTTAACTATTTTTTTTAAGGTTTCAACCTCTCTGCTTACATTACCCATCTATTTTCATTTGGTGTCTATTTTTCATTACAGACTTTAACACATTAACCATAGGTATTTTAAGTTCCATGTCTGACAATTCCAAAATATATGTCATACTTGAGTCTGACGCATGCTTTGTCCCTCTAAATTATGTTTGTTTATTTGTTGTTTGGTCGGTTTGTTTCCTAGAATTTTCTTGTTGAAAGCTGAGCATGATGTCATGGACAATTGGAACTGAGGTAACTAGGACTTTAAAGTGATAACTGTCAACCTGTTTAAAGTTGGAAATTTAAAGTTTAAAGTTTGAAATTTGCTGTAGCTGTAGGTAGTAGGCATTTTAGTATTCTTTGTGGCCTTATTATTATTATGGAAAACTACTGCTGGTGTTATTTTCATAGGGAATGTATTTGGGGTAATGAGTAAGTGCCTTTAGGCAACTTCTGGATTTTCCTTAAGTTTAAGACCATCAGACTAACTTCTTCCCTCTGAACTCTATTATACTACTATTCATCTTGACCAGGGTCTTGCTAAAGTCAATATTTTGACCCCATATATTCATATTCTGAATCAGGAGATATGAAGATGACTTATCTTTAGATTTTATTGACAGTCTTATCATAGTTGTAGTCTTTTGTTTTTGTTTGTTTTTAGATTGCCTATATGGGGTCTCTGTTAATGTTCATGAGGATATTTGGTGAGATTAAAAACCAATTTGACCATAATCATCTAGTCATACACAAATCTATTGTTTCATTTTACTGTTTTATATTTGTGAAATGAAAATTTAATATATTAATTTGATTAGAAATTGCTGACTCCTATAAGTTTACTAGGAAACAACGCTTTTATTTTCAAATAATTTCTGACTTACAGAAAAAAATGAAAAAAATAGTATAAAGTTTACTTATACCCTTCACCTCACCTCCTCTAAAGTTAACATAACAACAGTGCAATTTTCAGATTTTAAAAAGTGATCCTTCATGGTAGCGATATTAACTATATTAACTAGATGTAAGAACTTTTCTCCCCCTAATGTCCTTCTTTTGTTTCTGGATCCCACACTGCATTTAATATTGTTTCTCCTTAGTGTCTTCCACTTTGTTCTAGTTTCACAGTCTTTCCTTGGCTTTCATAGTTTTCACACTTTTGAAAAATACTAGGATGCATTTTTACTTCAGAATATCTCCCAATTTTAGTTTTTCTGATTTTTCTTATAATTCAATTGAAATTATACAATTTTGGTAAGAATTCCATATGCTGGGGCGCCTGGGTGGCTCAGTGGGTTAAAGCCTCTGCCTTCGGCCCAGGTCATGATCCCGGAGTCCTGGGATCAAGCCCCACATCGGGCTATCTGCTCTACAGGGAGCCTGCTTCCTCTTCTCTCTCTGCCTGCCTCTCTGCCTACTTGTGATCTCTGTCAAATAAATAAATAAAATCTTAAAAAAAAAAAAAAGAATTCCATATGCTGTGGTGTCCTTCTCAGTGTATCTTATCAGAGTATTTAATGTTAATATGTCTCAATAATGTTATCCTTGATCACTTGGTCTTCTGAGTCTCTCCACTGTAACATCAATGGTTTGTTTTTATTCTTTTTTGCAATTCATAAATATCATTACGGTATATTTTTAAACTATGAAATATTCTCAAGTTGGTCCCTAAACTTTTGTCCATTGATTTTAATATCCATTAAAGGAGCTTGTCTGCAACAATTATTGTTACAGTGACTATTGCTTGTTAATAATAAATCGGGTTTTTAGTTCTAATTATGTTAGTGTTTCTGTCTTTTGCTGTAAAGTTCATTTGGGGTTATTTAAGTAAAATACAAGGTCTGCCTCAGCCCTTTATCATTTAAGGAGTTTTTAATTTCCTTTATTTTTTGCATATTTTTACTGTTTTTGACCTCCTTAAAAATTTCTTTCTTTTTTTTTTTTTCAGATTTTATTCATTTATTTGAGAGAGAGACAGTGAGAGAGAGCATAAGAGGGGAGAAGGTCAGAGGGAGAAGCAGACTTCCCATGGGGCCGGAAGGCCAATGTGGGACTCGATCCCAGGATTCTGGGCATGACCTGAGCCAAAGGCAGTTGCTTAACCAACTGAGACACCCAGGCGCCCAAAAATTCCTTTCTTAAACACTTAAATATACTATGAGTAGTATTAAATAATTTATTAAGTAATAAGTAATTTTAAGTAATTTTATATCATAAAAACATATGAAGCAAACAAAAGAATTGATGAGGACAATAGCAAGAGGAAGCCAAATAAATTAATGGAATAGCTTTCGTGTAACAGTCTTCTTGTGTGTGTGTGTGTGTGTGTGTGTGTGTGTGTATAACAGTTTTGAAAAAAAAATTGAATAGCAAATATTTGGGTCAAAATCAAAGTGGACAGTCTCAGAAAAAAAGCCATACATTTCATCTAATCCCCTCAGAACTAGTTACCAGCAATAAAATGCTTCTTGAACAACAGCTTGCTATTTTCATTTTGCCATGACTACAGAATAAATTCTACTAGATTCTTTGAGAATTCAAAATATCAGATCATTTAATCCTTTTGGGCAAATTATTTTTTTTTCTACACTGCAAGCTTTCTCACATACATACAGGAAAATCTCACATAAAACTGGTGTTCTATTGACTGTACTTGCACAGACTCCACTTTTTTTTTTGAATGCACAAACATTCAAAATGTTTACTTCGAAATCCTAAAATACACTTACTAATCTGGGAAAAATCACAGTGTTTACCATAAGACTATCCCTAATCCTACTATATTACTACATAGCTTCAGGTGTACACAGAAATATCCATATATAAGAAACAGTTTTGAGTAAATATTTTTAGGAAGTTGAAATTAGATTTTTAAAATGCCTAATCTTTTTGATAAAAAATACTTTAGACGCTATTCATTTTTAAGTTACATCATCTATTCTTCAGGTTAATTAAAATGATCAGTGTCTTATGGGCTCTTAAGTTTCTCTCAAGTTCAGTATGGTGATAGCCTGTGATAGCAGTAATCAGGAGTCATTTTATTCTCAACAATATAGCATTACCTTCAGGGATATGCTGAATATTCATGAATGCTTGTTCTAAACTAAATGTCTTAAAGTTACAATATTTTTTAAGACATTCTCACTTTGAAATAATTGTAGATGCGGAAGAAGTTGGAAAAATGGTAACAGAGATCCCTTCACGCAGTTTCCAATTGCAACATCTTAAACAACTATAGAACATCAAATCCAGGAAACTGATGTTGGTATAATCCACATAACTTATTCCAATGTTTTATGATTTGTATGTGTGCACTGCAATTGTGTGTGCTTCTATGTAATTTTATTACATGAATAAATATATACAACTATCGCAACCACAATACAGAACTGTTGAATTGCCAGAAAGATCTTCCTTCTGTTATCTTTACAATTACATTCACTCTTCCCCTTGCTTTGTCTCTAAACTCTGGCAAATATTAATCTGCACTCTGCCTGTACAATTTTGCCATTTCAGGAATATTATGTAGGCCAGGGCCATAGGGGTAGCACTTGGGGAGCCATGATCCTGAGGCACTATTTCCAAAGTCATCATCCCTGCCAGTGATAAGCCCTCCATAAAAGCCAGCCAGAGCCACCTGCCCCAAAGCCCATAAGATAAATCAGAGAAAAAGTGAAGAGTCACAGTTTGAGATGGACATTTAAAGGACAGGCCATCAGACTGAAGAAACTCATCTTATGAAAATTATCATTATGGGAAGGCATGCAGTGTAGTGTTGGCTACTCACCAGTCTCCTCACTCACTCAATGCAACCGTTCTCCAAACTCTTCATGAGCACCAACAGAAACTTCCCCCTGTTTAGGCAGGAGCTGCCAACCCGTAAGGAGTAACAACAACAGAGGGCCAGGAATGATCGCTTTGCTCTTCTAGCCCCATCTTCTGGGTCATACTTACCCCTTCTTTAGAATGGTCTGCCCAGGAAAAGTTCCTCTCCTGAACCTTTTCCAAGAAAGGAAACAAAAGCCATATTCATAGTCGAGGAGGGTGGCATGGTGGCAGAAATTGTTACATAAATAATGTAATGAAGTATATAACATTTGGGGGTTGCTTTTTTATTATTATTATTTAGCATAATTTTTTAGAGATCCATCCAGGTTTTATCCACCTATAGTTCCCTTTTGTTGCCAAGTAATATCATATAATATAGATGTATCAGTTTACTTAACCATTTATTTGGTAAAGAGCATCTGGAAAGAATAGTTTGGGGCTCTTTTGTATAACTCTATGTGAACATTTATATAGTTTTGTGTGAACATATATTTTCATTTCTCTGAGTTAAATTCCAAGAGTGCAATTGCTGGGTTGTATGGTAGAGTCATGCTTAGATTTTTAAGAAACTACCAATTGTACTCAATTCTAAAATAAAACTATACTTTCCGTGTGGTTTTTTAAATTTAATTATGGTAATATACTGATGTTTCCTTTAATTATTTATAGATCAACTTGGAGAAAACTGGAATTTTTACTCTGTCTTCTTTTTTTTTTTTTTTTAATTTATTTGACAGATCACAAGTAGGCAGAGAGGCAGGCAGAGAGAGAGACAGGAGGAGGAGGAGGCAGGCTCCCTGCTGAGCAGAGAGCCCGATGCGGGACTCGATCCCAGGACCCTGAGATCATGACCTGAGTCGAAGGCAGGGGCTTTAACCACTGAGCCACCCAGGCGCCCCTTTACTCTGTCTTCTAATCCATGAACATGATGTATGCTATCACTATGATTATTTAGATTTTCATTTATTTCTTCCATTAGCATTTTGTAGTTTTTAGTTTGCACATCCCATATATCTTCGTTATATTTATATATAAGGATTTAATCTTTTGAGCAATTATAATGGCTTTTGTGTTTTTAATTTAGGCTTCCACATACCTATTACTACTGTATAGAAATGCAACTGATTTATATATACTGAATTTACTTCAGTTTTTGGATAGTTTTTTAGAGTTTTGTATACATTTCTTGGAATTTTCTACATAAACAATCATATAAACTGCAAGAAATGCAGTTTAATTTTTTTCTTTCTAATCTGAGTCCCTTTTACTTCCTTTTTTCTCAATTGCCCTAAGACTTCCAGGATTATGAGGAATAAGAGAGGATACAGTGGATATCCTTTCCTTGTTCTTGAACTAAGAAGAAAATATTTACTTATTAATCAATCAATATGTTAGCTCTATTTCTTTTTTTTTTTAAGATGTCCTTTATCAAGTTGAGGAAGTTTCTATAATTTGCTCAGAGAAGATTTTGTCACTAGTGGTTGTTGATTTTTGGCACATACTCTTTCCTTATCAACTGATATATTCATGTGATTTTTTTTTACTTTAGTTTATTAATATGGTAAATTATATTGAGTCATTTTAGAATACTGAACCAGTCTTTCATGTCTGGAATAAAACCCATTTGGTCACAGTGTATAGTTAGTTTCACATATTGCTAAACTTAATTTGTTATACATTTTTATTTTTTAAAGATTTATTTATTTGAGACAGAGAGAGAGAGAGAGAGAGAGAGAGAACAAATTGGGGGAGGGGCAGAGGGAGAGAATCTCAAGCCAACTTCTCTCTGACTGCAGAGCTGGATGAGGAACTTGATCTCAGGACCCTGGAGATCATGACCTGAGCCGAAATCATAGGTTGGCTGCTTAAGTGACTGAGCCACCCAGACACCACTTGTTCTACATTTTCTTGAGGATTTTTGCACCTGTGTCCATGAGGGATAGTGGTTTGTGGTTTTCTTTTTTTGAACTTTCCTTGTTTAATTTTGGAATCAGGATAATATGGAATTACCAAGTGAGTTTGGAAGTATTCCTTCTTCTACTTTCTAGAATAGACTGTGTAGATTTGGTGTTAATTATTTTGTAAACTTTTAATAGAATTCACCAGTGCAATCATCTGAACTTGGAGATTTATTTTTGGGGAATTTTCTAACTAACTACACAAATTCAATTTTTAAAATAGGTACAGGTAATCTAATATCAGTTCATTTTTGGAAGTTTGTGCCTTTTAAGAAATTGATTTTTATAATCTCAGTGGCAGAATTTATGTGTCACCAGTTGAATAGGTTTCTGTTTCATTTGAATCTCAGTATCTCTTTAGTTTTCAAATATAATTCCATGGTAAATGTACTTTTGAGTCTATGTTGTGTGTTGGCATGTTGAAGCATCATTTCTCAATAGTTTAAAATCCTATCTTACAGAAACTCCACATGTCCAACCTTCTAACCACCTATTAAAAAAACAAACAAACAAACAAACAAACAAACAAAAACTTATTTATAACCATCATGTTATCAGAAAACTAAATTTCATACTGATTGGCCATAACAGAAACACACTTTCAGAATGATTTTAAGAAAAACCCCAAGGCATGTTTGTTTTGTTTAAAAACCCTGGGAAGTACAAAAATGAAATAGGAGCCATAAATGGAAGTTGATTTACTTTATGAAGCCAAAATTCCTCTGGTGTTTATCTCAATTTCTACACAATAACTTGAAAATCAGAAAACCTTTGCCATCAAGCAAAACAACAAAATGGCTAAAACAAAATAGAAAAATCTTTCCTTTCTTTAAATGCAATCTTGTTTTCTTCTTCAAACTGTAATTGGTTTTCAATACTGTCATTTTAACTTAATGTTAAATATGCATTATGTGTCTTTGAGTGTTACTAAGAAAATTTTACTGAGTATTTTTAAATTGGTATTTGCAGAAAGAAAAAAAAAAGTCTATCCAAATATTTTCAATATTACATCTAGTACCAAGTTGTTATAGGGGCAAAAAAATGAAATACTTATATGAAATCAAAACAAACTGAAAAAAATTACCATGCTGGAATGATAAGTAATCTACACAAAGGTGACATTTCTAAGTATAGCATTTTTTTGCTTAGGGAATAAGAATCTAATCAGTAGGATGATACAAATGTGTGCCCATATAAAAAGTTCCTTGATGGACTTCAATAAAATCAAATTCAGCAAAGGGCAAGTTTATTTGATGGCGAACTATGTTTGACTAAAAAAGTGAAATATTCAATCTGTTTTGTCATTATTTTTCTACTTTAAAAATAAACATATGTGAGAAACTAAAAAAAAGTAATTTATATATTTATCTTTTTTTTCCCTTTTTCACCGAGTATACCTGATAATTGGGCCTAAATCCTTGTATGAGTTTGCTATGGTCACAGGAATGTTGTGACTACAAAACAAACAAAAGAAACTAACCATAGTAAACTCACTTTTTAAAGTAGTAATCACTTATTCTCATAAAATTCCAGATCAATTGAGGGTCAGTTGGTCTAGACTATATTTAGGTTGATGGCTCTGCCTTGCTTTGTGCTCCCACATATGCCTGGGGACTCAGTGGAGATTAATCAGGATTCAGCTGATCTCGATTGCACTCAGATGGACAGCATGATTCTGTTCCTTGAGTTTTTTTCTTCTGCTTAGAAAATCAAACTAGACAAGGCATGTTTTTCTCATGACAATTTCAGATATTCTGGAATAAGTGTAATAGTACAAACATTTTTCAAGCCTGAACTTGCTACTTGAATATTCATCCTAAAAGCAAGCTGCAAAGCTGAACTTTGAGTCTAGGAGTAGGGAAATATGGTCAATGGAAGTTCCATGGCCAAGAATGGGAATGTGTGATACCATTTCTGAAAAAGAGTAGAATGTTGAAAAAATACTCATCCTACTATACGTTCCTAAACTTAAAGCATAACTAGACAGTTGATATGCTTATCTGTTATTCTAAGGAGACCTACCAAGACATTGACATACAAATTTGTTGAATTCCTATTAATACACAAGAAGGAGATCCCACAAAAATCCGATAAAGGTGGGGATGATTATACAAAGAGGGGACTGGTGTCTCATTGACCAGCTTGGTTTTTTGATTAAAAAATGGCATTGATGATTCACTTTTTGTGATCATCTTAACAGAAAATTAGGCAAATGGAAGGAGATGCCAAGTAAAAAAAAGAAGAGACTCTTAATTATCAGCCTGAATACTACCATTTAGTAAGAAAACAATGTTGTGATGCTTAATATTATCTGTCAACTTGACTGGGTAAAGGAGAGACAGGCATTTGATCAAACATTATTCTGAGTGTGTCTCTGAGAGTGTTTCTGGATGATATTAACATTTGAATCAGTAGATTTAGTAAAGCAGTTGTCATCCCTAATGTGGGTGGCCCTCATGTAATCAACTGAAGGCCTAAACAGAATGAAAAGAAAAGGTAATAGGAAACTTCTGTTGCCTAACTGTCTTTAAGCTGGAAGATGGTGCTCCTAACATCAGCCTTGAAGATGGACTGAAACTATACCATCAGTTCTCCTGGGTCTCCAGTTTGCCAATGCAGATCTTAGGACTTTGCAGCTTCCATAATCATGTAATGAAAATTCTTTCTCTTTTTTCTTTGTTTTATTTCTCTCTTTGTTTTCTGAGCCCGATGTGGGGCTCGATTCCAGGACCCTGAGATCATGACCTGAGCCGAAGGCAGAGGCTTTAACCCACTGAGCCACCCAGGTGCCCCTATTTGAACTTTTTTATGTATTTGTGCGTCTATGCCTGTAAGTGCTTATTTTTCTTGTGTGTTTTTAAGTCTCTATTTAACAGTTCACTGTCTTCTAGAATCTTCTTTGAGAGATGTTTGTCCATAATACAGTACAAACATTTCTACGAGTCAATTTTTCATTGTTCACAACTGTTAGCTAGTCTCACATTAGCAGTTAAGCTCTGGGCTCTGAATCACACCAAAATTTCATTTCCAGGTTTATACAAACAAGAGGACCAACATCCAGTCTTGGATTTTGTGGTTACTGATTTTACCTAAAATTATCTCTGCCAATTATTTCTATCAGACACACACAGAAGATAGAGATCTTCTTTTCTTAAAAGTTTCATAGAAAGATCTAGAACAAAGTCACGAGGGACGTAAATGTTCATTCATCATTCTGAGAAAATATTTGTGGACTCATATGGATGAAGTGTGGGATTAAAATACTAGAAAATCTCTTGACTACCTTGTTATTTTCAACCGCATGGATGGACCTCAAGGATATTATGTTAAGTGTAATAAGCAGATAGAAAAGGCAAATACTGTATAATATCACTTATATGTAGAATCTAAAAAGCTGAATTCATAGAAACAAGAGACTAGAATGATGGTTACCAGAAGCTGGGGGTGGGTGGGGAAAAGAGATGTTGGTCAAAGGGTTTAAACTTCCAGTAATGAGCTGAGGCGGTTTGGGAGATCTAATGTGTAGCGTCATACTTACAGTTGACAGTACTATATTATAGACTGGACAGTATCTAAGAGACTAAATCTTAAATATCCTCACCATGGAAAAGAAATGATAATTATGTGAGATTATATAAGTATTAGCTAAAACTACAGTGGTAATCACTATGCAATATAGATCAAGTCAACACATTATAAACCTTAAACTAACACAATATTGTAGGTCAATTGTATTTCAATAAAGCTGAAAAAAAAAAAGGAAATTTCTTTCCTTAAGATTTTTTATAGTTTTATTTTTCCAGAACTAGATAATGGTTTTCCAATGCAGTAATAAAATTTGTTGAGTAGAATAAAAATTTCTATATCTCACAGGTGACTAAACTAGGATATTTTAAACAACTGATTTAATATTGCCTTTTTTTGTTTGTTTTTCTTTTTTTCATCTCATGGAGATCAGCTAATGGACTTACTAATCAGGAGTTTGAAAAAAGCCATTTCAAACAGTTTGGATAAGGCATCATCAGAATTTTTTGTTCCTTAGAAAATTCAACATGTTTTTAAGAAGCTTAAACAGTTGTTACCTTAAAAATTCTCTCAAATGTATTTGTTGCATTTTGAGTCATAGTGAATTATTAACATCATCTAAATATTTTTCAATGATAGTTTATACAATTAAGTTATAGGGCTATATGTTACTCATTATAAATAGCTTAATGATAAAAATGATGAAAGAAAAAGTTTGAGTATATTATACATTAAAGTGCCTCATGGATGGCTGCCAAAATACATTCTATTTCTATAGAGTTTAGTGCAATAATTTAATGAAATATATAAATGTTACAAAATAATTTTCATGAGAAAATATATCTAATATGCTGTTATCTAAATTAGCAGTGATAGGATAGTCGATTCTAATTTACGAAATGCTTAGCAAGTTCATGAACTTAAATAAATTCATTTTGAATTTAAAAATATAGAATATAATGTGAAAATGGTAGATGTTATCCAAGAGATTATTCCTCAGGAGCAGGAAATATTTTCCTATCATTTTTACTCATAATTTCAAACTTAAGTAAGATTATAAAAATGCTTACTAAAATATAAACTCAAATGCCAACATGAGAAGTATTTTCAATTAATAAAATGACAAAGGGGCCCATTTATTTAACAAAATTTAAAAATAATAAAATTTAGGTTAAAAAAAATGGCAATAATCCAAATAAAAACTAGAAAAAAACAGTAACAATTCCTCACACAAAAAAGAGAGACCAGAACAATTAAACATGTAAATAAATGCCCAGCCTCACTAGTAATTTAAGAATTATTGATTACAAATTACAATGAAATAGTAGGTATTAAGAATTTTAAGACTACCCGATGATGAGTAATGTTGAACATATTTTCATGTGTGCGTTGGCCATCTTGATGTCTTCTTTGGAAAAACACCTTTTCATTTATTCTGCACATTTTTAATTGGATTAATTGGGGTTTGGGGGGAGGGGCTTGATTTGTGTAAGCTCTTTATGTATTTTGGATATGCACCTTTTATCAGATATGTCATTTGGAAATATCTTCTAGCATTCAATAGGTTGCCATTTAGTTTTATTGATTGTTTCTTTTGCTGTGCAGGAGCTTTTTATTTTGATGAAGTCCTGATAGTTTATTTTTACTTTTGTTCCCCTTACCTTAGGAGATATATCTAGAAAGATGTTGCTCAGCATCAGTCATCATTGTGGAAATGCACATCAAAACTACAATGAGATATCACTTCACATTTGTCAGAATGACTAAAATAAAGCACACAAGAATCAACAAGAATTGGCAAAGATGTGGAGAAAAAGGAACTCTCTTATACTGTTGGTAGGAATGCAAACTGGTGGAGACACTGTGGAAAACAGTTTGGATGTTTCTCAAAAAATTAAAATGCATAAGAATGTTGGCTTACTTAGATCTACCTAAAACACAGGAACTAAGAACATGAATGTGCTGGGGATAAATTGTTCCTCAAGAAATCTGAGGGAAATAACAATGTCACTGCTGTATTTGTCAAAAAATGTTAATAATTTATGATGTAAGAGAGAAGAAAGATGTTCACACACTTCTGATAAGTCTTCTACCTATTTGAAGGTAATTTTAATAGTTTGAAACTCAAACATGAATACATTGAATAACACTGAATATCTTAGCAACATATTATATATAGTATATATCTTTGGAATGCCTATTCCATTTTATATATGATTTTTATATGCAATAAATTGGAGCTTGTTTTTTAAGGAAAACAAATATTTAAAATACACTTTAACATGGAAGAAATAATTTATCATTTTAGTTTCTGTTGGTTTAGGATTGATGAACACTTCTCAATGGAAATGCTAAAAGTTCTTCATGAAATTATTTGCCTATTTCAGTTTTTTTTTCTGTTTTATATGCAGCTAGTCATATACCAAACATTCCCAAACACATTCTGACTATTCAATCTATTAAGTTTTCATTCAAATAAGTTCAAGGACTTCACATTTGTAATTGCTATTGAAAATCAAAACAAGGAAATGAAGCCAACAGAGTGAAGTCCGATGAAAACTAGTTTAGGTGCTTCAAAACCAATCCAAAATCCAGTATTTTGAAGCAAACTGTAAATTTTGAAATTTTGACACTAAGTCATTCTACATTCTTCATAGGTGTCCACCTGCATTGATCAGAAAATAAACTTTAAAGATAGCTACACATTCAGATAAATTTCACCGGTAATAAAGAATGATGAAAGGTGATTCTCACATGTTCAAACTTTGTAAAAGACATACATATAAAATTATACTAAAAAAAATCTTATTAACCAGAATATCAAAAAGCTTTTATTCTATAAGTCTCTTTTGTCTATTTGTTAGAAATGCAAAAATATGTATGATTACTTAAGAAACAAAATATATATCATCTTTTTTTTAAGATTTTTTATTTATTTGACAGAGAGATCACAAGTAGGCAGAGAGGCAGGCAGAGAGAGAGAGAGAGGAGGAAGCAGGCTCCCTGCCCAGCAGAGAGCCCGATGGGGGACTCCATCCCAGGACCCTGAGATCATGACCTGAGATCATAACCCACTGAGCCACCCAGGCGCCCACATATATCATCTTAATAAAAAGTTTAATTAATCTTCAGAAAATTCCTCTTTTCCCACAACAAAGAAAATGCAAAACTATGGGCAGAATAACCAAAGGAAATAGGGTTTGAGAATTAAAAGTTGAAAACACCAAGTGTTCCATTACTCAATTATCTGTCTAGGAAAAAGAAGGATTTGTATATATATAACAATCAACGTAACATCTTCTTTGCCCACGCATCAATTGATGGACACTTGGGCTGTTTCCATATCCTGGCTATTGTAATTAATGCTGCTATAAACATAGGGATGCATGTGTCCCTTTGAATTAGTGTTTTGGTATTCCTTGGGTAAATACCCCATAGTTGATTTCTGGATCACAAGGTAGTTATATTTTTAAGATTTTGAGGAACCTCCATACTCTCTTCCACAGCAGCTGCACCACTTCTCATTCTACCAACAGTGCCCAAGAGTTCCTTTTCCTCCACATACATGCCAACACTTGTTTCTTATGTTTTATTTTAGCCATTCTGACAGGTGTGAGGTGACATCTCATTATAGTTTTTGATTCACATTTCCCTGACAAAAAGTAATGATAAGCATCTTGTCATGTGTCTGTTGGTCATCTGGATGTCTTCTTTGGAGAAATATCTGTTCATGTCTTCTGTCCATTTTTAAATTGGACTATTTGTTTTCTTTAGTGTGCAATTTTATGTTTCTTTATATACTTTAGATACTAACCCTTTATCAAGTATGTCATTTGCAAATATCTTCCCCTAACTGCAGATTCTCTTTTAGCTTTGTTGTTTGTTTTCTTTGCTATGCAGAAGTGTTTTATTTTGATGCAGTCCCAATAGTTTATTTTTGCTTTTGCTTCCCTTGTATCAGGGGACCGATCTAGAAAAAAAATTGCTATGGCTGATGTCATAGAAGTTACTGCCTGTGAACTCTTCTATGGTTTTATGGTCTCATATTTAGGTGTTTAACCCATTTTGAATTTATTTTTCTATATAGTGTAAGAAAGTGGTCCATTTTCATTCTTTTGCATGTTGCTGTCCAGCTTTCCCAGTATCATTAGTTAAAGAAACTATCTTTTTCTCATTGAATATTCTTTCCTTCTTTGTCAAAGATCAACTGACCATACAATTATAGGTTCTTTTCTGAGTTTTCTATTCTGTCCTGTTGATCTTTGTGTCTATTTTGTGCCAGTACCATACTGTCTTGATGACTACAGCTTTGTAATATAAGTTAAAGTCCAGAATTGTGATGCTTCCAGTTTTGTTTTTCTTTTTCAAGGTAGCTTTGGCTATTCAGGGTCTTTTGTGGTTCCATACAAATTTTAGGACTGTTTGTTCCAATTCTGTGAAAAGCACTCTTGGTATATTGATAAGGATTATATTAAGTGTAGATTGCTTTAGTTCATATAGACACTTTAACAATATTTGTTCTTCCAATCTATGAAAATGGAATGTTTTTCTATTTCTTTGTGTCATCTTCAATTTCTTTCATCAGTTTTTTATAGTTTTTAGAATACAGATCTTTCACCTCTTTGGTTAGGTTTATTTCTGGGTATCTTATTATTTTTGTTGCAACTATAAATGGGATTGTTTTCCTAATTCCTCTTTCTGCTGTTTCATTTTTCTTGTATAGAAATGCAACACATTCTTGTACATTGATGTTGTATCTTGAGACTTTACTGAATCTATTTACAATCTAACAGGTTTTTGGTGGAGGTTTTTGGGTTTTCTATATATAGTATCATGTCATCTACAAATAGTGAAAGTTTTACTTCTTCCTTGCTGGTTTGCATAAATTTATTTCTTCTTGTTGTCTGATTGCTGTGGCTAAGATGTCCCGTACTATGTTAAATAAAGGTGCTGAGAGTGGATATCCTTGTCTTGTTCCTAACTTTAGATGAAAAGCTCTCAATTTTTCCTAGTAGGGATAATGTTAGCTATGGGTTTTTCAGTGTATGGCCTTTATTATGTTGAGGTATGTTTCCTCTGAACATATTTTGTTGTGGGTCTTTATTGTGAATGGATATTGTACTTTCTCAAATGTCTTTTCTGTGCCTATTGAAATGATCATATGGTTCATATCCTATCTTTTATTGAAGTAATATATCACACTGATTGGTTTGTGAATATTGAACCACACTTGTAAACCAGGAATAAATCCCAGTTGATTGTGATGAATGATTTTTTTAATGTATTGTTGGATTTCACTAGCTAGTATTTTATTGAGGATTTGCATCTATGTTCATCAGAGATATTGGCTTGTAGTTCTCTTTTTGAGAGAAGAAGACATTTTAATAAAAGGAAAATATTTGACTGAAAACTGCTTAATATATTTTTTTCTGCTACTCTTATAGTGATCTAGTTAGGAAGATTGTGCCCAAAGAAACAAAGTTTTTGTTTATTTGGTTTTAAATATATAAATCCACAGTGCAAGCATATTTGAAAACTTGTTTTTTTCTTTTTGAAATTTTTGATGTTCACTAGAAAAGAGAGCACATAGAAAATTACGTTCCAAAGGCAATCTAAACAATATACTTTATGTCAAAATTCTTATGTTTGTTTTTATACTTAAACACAGAATGAGGAGAAACAAATGTTTTTTTTTAAAAATCTGTAGAGAATAAATGGGTAACTTTGTATATCTTTCTCTTTCCATTAACCCCCAATCATTGCAAGACCAAAATGGAAATGCTCCACTGGTGTTGATTCACAGGCATGTGTAATGAATGTATAGCTTGATGACTAAAATAGCAGTCATGGAATTACGGGAATAGCTAAACTAGTTTTGGAAAGATAATTATACATTTAGTTTAATTGGAGATACTAATTTTTAACTGAATTTAGCAAACATACATTTTTAAAAAGAATTATTTGATGTAAGTACAAAATGAATTGGTTAATATGAACACAGAAATAAACAGTATCCTTAATTATTAGTATTTGTTATTTTTGCAATCAGTTTTTATAGGCGTGTTCAATAATATTATTATATAAAAGCTTTGTTTAAATCCTCTTGTCTTTGATGGTGATGGTTGGTTGGTGTTGTCCATTAAATGCCTAAGGATCCTTCAGACCCACAACCAGCAAAATCTGGACAGAGAAAACACGCTGGACCATTGCAAAATGCATTCTCTGATCCCTTTCCTATAATCTTCCAGTATTTTCCTGATTTCCTTCCTTGACTTATTGCTCTGATAAACAAAGTCTGGAAAGTATAATAATACTTTCCTCACCTCTTAGTAAGAAAGTTAATTTATATTGAGATATTAGGTCTGCAGTTCAGATAAAGAGCAATGATATGTAACTATATGTTCCACAAAATGAAGGGTGATAGGAAGGCACCAAATGAAGAGATGCTGGCTAGAGCCTTTTATTTTATTCTCAGCTTATTTGGTATACTGAAAGCTATAGGAAAATGTGTTAATAAGAAATAAAAGCTGTGTCTTAAATGTTTTACATATATTTCTCATTTAATGTTTACTCAGCAAATAGCATAAATAGAATAAGGATCTTCCATTTACAGATGAGGAAATTGACAGGTCAATGATTACCTACTCTCAGAACTAGTAAGTGAAGAGCCCAGGTTCACATTCAATACATATGATTGCTAAGTCCCTGTTCTTAACTACCATACTAAGGAGTATACATAAAATCATATAATTGCAGTTCAAGAAGAAAAGATAGTGAACCTGACAGAAAATGAATAACAGAAGAGATAAAGGCTAAGGATATTCAAACTCTGATGACAAAATAAATAACTGATTTTAGGAGGGCTTTTTTTTTTTTTTAAACCAAAATGAATAAATACAAAGAAAAACTACCCCAAGGCACATAATACTAAACCTAATGAAAACAAACCTTATAAGAAAGCCAGGAAATAAAATCATATTATTTTCAAAAGACATGATGAAACTGATGACTGATTACTCAAATATAAAACTAAAGGCAGAAGACAGTAGTACAATGTCATCAAACTGCTGAATGAAAGTAAGTGCCCACACAGAAACCATATGAGTAAAATCCAATCTTTCAGAGATGAAGCAAAATTTAAAATATTTTCCAACCCAAAATGGAATCAGTCAGTAGCAAGCCTGCAGTGAAAAAAAAAACAGAAATGAAAGGAAAACGGTATCAGATGGAAGCATGGAAATATAGAGAGCAATAAATATAAATATATAGAGTGAATATGCAGAAGATAAAAATTGTTGTAAACTATAGAAAATAAGATTTTGTAGAGGTTAAAATATAAATAAATATAAAAAGTACATAAAATAGCATGCAGGTTTAGAGCAAAATGGAGCTAAATTGTTCTAAGATCATGTACTTTTCAATAAATGTTAGATGTCCTAATTGATATTAGACTTTAGCAACTAAATGGGGCATGTCATTAGTTCTAGATAATCACTAAATGAGCTATAAAGAATGTGTTAGCATGCTATGGAAAATGAAAATATGAATAATAAAATGAATAATAAAAACAAGTAATCCCAAAGGAAGCAAAGGAGGAAAAAACAAAACAAAACAGGGAGAAAGTAGAATAATAAAATACAAAAATTAAGCTGTATATTAAAAATATATATCATAATAATATCACATTATACAGAATAATCTAATTAAGATACACACCATATGACAGGCCCCAGTAATTTTGAAAGTAATGGAATGGGAAGAGATGTGCCATGAAATACTGTCTCAGGCTAAATAATGCCCCTTCTCAAAATATCTATTTTATAATTCCTGGAACATGTAAATGTTCACTTACATTGCAAAAAAGATTTTGAGATGAGAAGATTACCTTGAATTTTCAGGTAGCCCTGGTATAATGAAAGGGGATCTTTATATAAAGGAGTCAAAGGATCAGAGAGACAGTAGGAGATGAGATGACAGAAGCAAGAAGTGATAGTAACATCAAGAAAGGACCATAAGCCAAGGTATACAGGGAGCCATAAGAATCATAAATTGCAAGAAAGCAGTAGTCCTTTTAAACTCTCTCCATCAAACCCTGATTTTAACCCAGTGAAACTAATTTTGAACATACATCTAAAAGCATAGCTTTCGAATATGTGAAGTAGAATGGACAAAAAGAAGAGGAAATATACAAATTTAGAATTGCACATAGATGATTTTCAAAACCCTTCTCTCACTGATAGACAAAGAAACAAAATTCAATAAATATTTTATATATGAAATATGAACATGATTGACAGAATAGACTTAACTGATACATATTAAACATTGTTCATGACATGGGATATCACCCCAAATATTTCATATAATGGGCCAAAAAGTAAACTAAACAGTTTTTAAGAATTGAGGAAATGTGAAATCTGTGACTGTGTAGATGCAAATGAAAATTCTTAGAATAACAAAATGTAAAATTAATATAAAAAGAAATGTAAAATCCAAATAGATTTGCACTATTAAGTAAATCAAAACTTTAAATAAAAGACTTACAAAGTAATGTCTTTCAAACACTGAATGGAATAATTATAGTAATATTAAAAAATATTAGAAGAAATAAATGCAGGAAAACTTACTGATTCTTTACATGAAGCCAGAAAAATAGGATACAAAAGAATATTACATGTAAAATATATAATAAACATTAAAGCCTAATATCTCTTGTGAACTTAGGTTCAAAATGAAAATCAAAAGATTAGCAGAACAAACTCAGTGTCATTAATTGTTCACGTTAATGTTGGTTTTATTTCAAGAATGTAAGGGTCATCCAGCAATTGAAATTCAATCAGTACAATTCACTATATGAAGTGAATAATGGATAAAAAAATATATAAAAATAAAATTTAAAAATAAACTGAAGAATATTCTGATAATATCAGATACAAAACATGGTTTGTAAAATTCAACATCTACTTAAAAAATAACTTATTAAACAGGGAATAGAAGGAAATTGGGAATTTCCTTAATCTAATATGGAAGAACCATACAAATTCCAAAAAAACGATCATGTTTAATTAGGAATTATTGACAGTATTACTCTTAATGTTGGAAACAAAGAAAAAAATGTACTTGCCACTCTTACTCAGTATTGCATTCTAGATTTTACCAAGTAGAATAAAGCAAGAAAAAAATATATATATGAGGATCAAAAAGGTTGTGCTAAAACCACTGAGATTTAAGAAAACACTGTTGTGAATGTCTAAATACAAAAAAGATTAGAAATCGTTGAATTTAATAAGGTTACTAAATAGAAAATTAAGATAAAGAGATCAATCCTATTTTTATATATCTGTAAACAAATTAAAATATAAAATGGTGTTATCTGAAGTAGCATTAAATCAATGGTATAAATCTGACAAAAATTGTGCAATGTTTCTATTAAAAAAGATATTTTAAAAACTTAAAAAAGTTAAAGAAGTCCTAAATAATAGACAATATAAAATGTTTATGAGTGGAGGATATTCAACTTCATTTCATAAAATATTTTTCAAAATAGATTTATAGATTTCAGATTTCAAAATAGATTTATAGATTTAATCCCATTCAAAACCATAACTGCTCCTGGGTGGAAAAACCCTATAACTAAAACAAGTATGGATATAAAAGTGAAAAGATATGTAATATCCAAGAAAAATTTGAAGTAGATGAACAGACTATTTACAGTATAAGAATAGTATATAGCTGGTTGATCACAAATCTATGAAATTTGTTCAAGTAGAGGTTAATAAAACCAATGGAATGGAATATAGTTCAGAGGTAGAACCACACGTACTTGGACCCTTGATTTGTAACAAAATTGGCATTGCAGTAGGCAGAGAAAGAGGTAATTGAATATCTCAATCAGGAAAGTAAAAAAGAATAGTCACTCAGTCCAGATTAAATAAATATTAAAGTATGAAAGTAGAAATAAATTTCTAGAAGAAAACTTAGAATATCCTAAACCAAGAGAAATGAAAGAAAAGTTAGACAAGACATGAATATCAGTTACCATAAAGGAAGGTTATAAATAAAATAACATTAAATTTAAGAATGCATGCTCATTAGACATTTTTTAAGGGAATGAAATGTTATCAATGAGGTAGAAGATACCTGCGATGTTTACAATTGCCTAGTATTTAGAATAATAATCACTCTTAATATCAGGAAGAAAAATGGGTAAAAGTCTTGAGTGGAATTTGCCCCCCAAAAACAGTAACCTAAAGGGTTATCAATAAACATATGAAAATGTCTCAATCTCATTAATCACTAAGGAAATGAAAAACCAAACCAAAACAAAACAAAAACCTCTGTGAGATACAGCAATATATCTACCAGAATGATTACATATGAAAAAAATTGACAGTGCTAATTATTGGCAAAGGTGTAGGGCTTAAAGGGAAACACTCATGCAACACTACTGGAAATTTTAATTTTCACAAATTACATTAAAAACCTGTTTGATGTCAGGGCTCCTGTGTGGCTCAGTCAGTTAAGCATGTGCCTTTGGTTCAAATCATTGATCCCAGGGTCCTGAGATCAAACCCACATTGGGCTCCCTGCTTAGCAGGGAATCTGCTTCTCCCTCTCCTTCTATCCCTCCCTGCTGCTTGTGCATTCTCTCTCTCTCTTGCTCTTACTCTCTCTCTTTCTCAAGTGAATAAATAAAATCTTAAAAAAAAAAAAAAAGAGGGATGGATGCCTGGGTGGCTCAGTTGGTTAAGCCACTGCCTTTGGCTCATGTCATGATCCCAGGGTCCTTGGACTCCTTGCTCAGTGGGGAGCCTGCTTCTCTCTCTGCCTCTGCCTCTGCCTCCCACTTTGGCAAAAGCGGGGGAGGGAGGGCGTTAATCCCAGGATGCTGGGATCATGACATGAGCCAAAGGTAGACACTTAATGACTGAGCCACCCAGGAGCCCCTGTAATGTTGTTTCTTTTTTTTTTTTTTTAAAGATTTTATTTATTTATTTGACAGACAAGAGGTCACAAGTAGGCAGAGCAGCAGGCAGAGAGAGAGAGAGGAGGAAGCAGGCTCCCCGCTGAGCAGAGAGCCCAATGCAGGGCTCCATCCCAGGACCCTGAGATCATGACCTGAGCCGAAGGCAGAGGCTTTAACCCACTGAGCCACCCAGGTGCCCCTGTAATGTTGTTTCTTGACTCAGATGTTGTATGGCAGTGTTCACTTTGTGCTAATTCATTGCATTGTAAATTCAAAAATTTATGCACATTTTAGTATGCATATTTTATATCTTTAAAATATCACCAAAAAAATCTGTCACTGAGGTAGGTTTGTAAATTTTAATACTGTCTGTCATTTGCTCCATGTGTTTCTCATCATTAACAAGGGCAAATAATTTTTTGTTGTACATTTACCTTATCCTTATCTTGGGACACTATTCATCTTCAATAGTAAATAAGGGTTGAAGTAAATTTCATTCGATACTAATGACTGTATTAGATTCTTACTGATTCATGTTTGCGGCTATACGGGTATGCATTTTTTTAAATGTTTACTTTCAATCTTTCGGCATCCTAAAGTATTATGTATACCTCTTATAAATAGATTATAATTAGACTTTGATCTAAACCCAATCTGGCAACCTCTGTTTTTCACTGGATAATTAGGGCCATTTACATTTTTATGATTAGTGGTATATATGAAAGTATTTAAACAATCTTATTTTGGACTTTCCTTTCATATTTTTGTAGCAGGTGATGTTGAAACCCTGGCCAGAGTTCCGTAGATCTTTTTAGCATTATGTCTTCCCTTAATTTGGCCACAGCCTGCTTCTGAGGCTTCTGGTTTCAGAGGGGTTTTCTCAGGAAACTGATCCATAGTTTGCTTGTTGGGGAAGAGCTTGGAGAACCTGGGAATTCACATTCCCCTAGAGCATATTTTACCAAAGCCTGAGGGTACAGGAATATAAGAGCCCTTTCTTTAGGTTTGGAAGAAAAAATTAAATACATCAGTGACCCAGGACTATGGATCTGCTTTTGTGGAACCAAGCCTAAGATAGTCATTTATGTTCCTTTCTTATTCCCCCCACTCCGCCTTCATTTTTATTGATTAAAGGTGATGTTTGTTTTTGTTTTGTTTTGTTTTGTTTTTCCTGGTTTGGAAATTACATATTCTCTCATTTACTCATGGTTACCTAAAATATTAAATTGAATACCTAATTTGACAAAGTCTAAAACTAAAACCTGTCTGTAGCCATTTCTCAAACAATAAAAAGAAAGACCAAAAAATGCCTTTCAAAAATCTAATACCAAACACCATGTTACCAACTTCATGTTAGTGTTTTCTAGGTTTTATTTACATTTTATTCCCCCATTTGACAATAATAATTATTATTCATAATATTTTTGAAAAATAGAGACACCTGGGTGGCCTGGTCAGTTAAGCCTCTGCCTTTGACTCAGGTCATGATTGTTGGGGTATCGGGATGGAGTCCTTTATTGGGCTCCATGCTCAGCGGGCAGTCTGCTTCTCCCTCTCCCTCTGCCCCCTGTTCATGCTCTCTCTCTCTGTCTTTCTCTATCTTTCAAGTAAATGGATAAAATCTTAAATACTTTTGGAAAAATAAAAATTTTGAAAAAATTGAAATGTGGTGTTTAAAAGAGTGTTCATTTGGACTCATGCTCATGTTTTTTCAATTTCTTTTGTCAGTACTGTTTGTTGTTTAATCTTGGACTATCCTGTTGAAATATTGTTCTTTCTTACTAAAGAGCATCCTTTAAAAATTGCTTTGAGTAACATTTTCTGGATATTGGCCCGAGTTTCCATTCCTTGGATACCCCATGATAGGTTTCAAGACCTCAAGTTTTAGGACTCTGAGTTTCCTTGCGAAGATTTGTGTGAAACCCAGGCCATCTTTTCCAGGACACTAAGCTATTGATACTTAATACACTGGATTATGGAAATCAGCGAACAATATTAGGGCCGGTGAGGTACCAGTATCTGCTTACCATTTTACTAACTTACTTTTTTGCTTTGTTTTGTTTTGAAGACATTTTTCCATAATGTTTGCGGTTGTGCGCATGGGATAATAGGAACATTTTTGTGATGGACTAGGTGTATATAGGTGCATAATTTCGTGGCCAACCTGTGCAGTCAAGATTAAAAGGCAGATAAGTGCCAGCCAGGGAGGAGACCAATGCAAACGCAAATTCCCTAAGAAGATAACACGTAAATCAGGCTCAAGTGGGACAATGTTTATGTCCGACAGAGAGAAAGGAAAAAGAGTGTGCAAGATCCAGGCCCCTGCAATGCATCAGTTCCCATGACCAGTAGACCCACTCCCCAGTCCATGCAGATGGTGTAGCTACGCACACCGCACTCCACACTGCAGCGGAAGTACCCCCGCCCCTGCCTCATGGGTTGGGAAATACAGAAAGCTGGGCGCGTGCCTGAGAGTTATGAGTAGAACAGAGGAGTTTCCCTGAGTCTCAACCTGGGAAAGACACTCCTGCGCAAAATGATAATCCTAGCATAGGCTGTCAGGGCTTCCTTTGTCCTGGTAAGGACGATTTTACGCAGCCAGGCAGCAGAAAGATTGCATGGAGGAGAGTGTCTTTTCAACAATACTGATTGCCTTTGTCCACATTAGCGTAGGACTCTAAAGAAGCCTCACTTGTAATATTGATTATTTTGGCAAATTTACCAAAGCTCGCATTCTTTCCGTCAATCGTAAATTTTTCATCGTATCAAAAATACTACTTTCTTTATAAAGAAAGATATCAAATTAATAAATTTCAAGAGAATAACTCTAAGATAAAAATGCTATTAAAAATAAGAAGCAATCTCACTAGCACAGAAATATTTGCATGCATATAACTAATCTATTCCCTCCCCAAAGAAGCAGTGCTTTGTTTACGTGTGGATATAAACAAATTGAATTAGATTGTTTCCGTTTTTAATGCCAAGAGGTAAAGTGATACAAATGCATGTATCTTCTTAATAGCACTGGGCCAGCTAATGAGGCAAAGTTGCTTCAGTCCATAGGTCAAATTCCCCTTCTAAAACTTCCTCTTATTTGCTTCAATGTTTCTCTTCTTCCGTGATTTTCTGGTTGAATGATTCCCCATCTCCATGGAACATTTATTTTTTTAAATGTGTTAACTACTTCAAGCAGATAAGAATCCAGGCCAGTTGCCTGAGAGATGTTTTATTTTAAAACCTATATATATATTTAATATATATAAAATAAAAAACTGTATTGATTTAAAAGTTTAACTCTCAGAAGATATTCTTATTTAAAATTATTTTCTAATTCTAAAGATCCTTATAAAAGAATCACATTCTTGCCAAAAAAGAGCAGTCTTAATCTTCACATTTCTTACTGTGTGTAGGTGTTGAAGGAAAGGTAACTAGGACCAATTCAATGCTTGCTATGCACTGCAGAACAATATTATTTCTCAGTATATTATTTAATCATTACTATGACATACAGTTTTATTATTTTCATTTTAGAAATTAAAGGTTATTCCCAAAAGGACAAAAGTGTCATATGATCAAATTGATATATGAGATTTAATATAACTCATGCATGTGGAACACTAAGTACGATGTAGATTTCGTAAGTTTAAAAGAACATTTTTAAGCACCTATGAGAGCAGGATTGCTATTCAGAGCTGTGAACAATGGAATTAGCTTTCCTACTTAGTAGTAAACTATGAGTTACTGAAAACTTTCACACGAGTCATAGAAGATTTTTTAACTTGGATCTCAATGACATTGTCTCCGGAAACCAGAAAAAAACATGATTTCTCTTAATACATTATTATGGCTTATAAGACATATGACATTATGGAATAAAATCAATGTCCTTTGGGTCATAACATATAGTTTCAAGTTAATATTTACCCAACCAAACAAGAGGATTGGATAACAGGGTAAAACTTTGGTGTCATTTAAAAAAAAAAAAATCTAGTCTTTAATTACTATTTATACTGCACTTTGGGAAACTTTGAGTTAAAGCATTGCAATTTTTCTTCTTTAACTAGAGAGGTGACCTCAGCCTTCACTAAGTGCTTAGTGGAAGCATTTAGCACAGCAAAATTGCAAGATCATCCCAAGAGAAAATGAATTGCCATTGATACCAATGCCCTTTATAGAAAAGGAACTTCAAAACGCATTTTACCTTGGTAAAAGAATGGAGATAGAACTGATTAACTCCAAGCTAATCAAAAGAGTTGGCCAAAACACTAAGTGGGACACAAAAAGCTTTTTTTAAACAAAAGTAATCAAGACTCTGTATCATGCTAATGACTTTTATCATAAGGTTCTGAAATCTCTGTGCACTTAGTCAAAGGTGTTATTTCAAGATATAGGTTGTTCTTAGACTGTATTGTGCTTTGTACTTGCCTTTCACAATGATCCTGGTGTAGAGTTCTAAAGATTTTATTCAAAAGATTTCAACTTCAGAATGTACAGAGTGTACAAAGGGCTTTAAGTTAAAAAATCACAGAATAGAAAAATAACAAATATACATGTAAATATCTGCAAGTTTGCATTCATTTATTTATTTATATATTGCTGCGTATGATTTGACAAATGATCACATGCAGGAATAAATATTAATCAATATCAACATCAAGAAATAAGTTGAAAATATTGAATTCTATAAAACCTTTGAACACCTAAAGGAATGCATATTATTTTCAATCTAAACCTCTGAAATTCCAGTGTAATTTTTTTTCTGAATATACTACTTGGCTAATGGTTATTTCATAATAAGTCTTTCAAAAGTAAACTTGATCCATATGTACTTTCAATAAAGTACCTCACAGAAATGATATAGGCTTCTAAATCAAAGTTCCTATTTTCCAAATAAGGATATTAAAATATTTATAAAAGTACTTTGTTTAAAATAAGAAAAAAATAGGGATGCCTTGGTGGCTCAGTGGGTTAAACCTCTGATTCTTGATTTTGGCTCAGGTCACGATCTCAGGGTCATGAGATTGAGCCCCCTATTGGTTTCCAGGCTGAGCATGGAACCTGCTTAGGATTCTCTCTCTCCCTCTCCCTCTGTTCCCCCTCCCTCTCTAAAAAAGAAGAAGAAGAAGAAGAGGAGGAGGAGGAGGAGGAGGAGGAGGAGGAGGAGGAGTTGTCGTCTTTCCGTAATTGATTTCTAGTTTAATTCGTTGGGTCTGAGAACTTACTATGCATGCTTTTAAATTTCTTGAGATGTGTTTTATAGCTGAGAATGTGGTCTAGGTGTATGTTTAATGTGAGAGCGAGAAGAATGCATATTCTGCTGTTGGATGAAGTAGTCTATCAGCGTCAATTAGATTAAGTTGACTGATGATGTTGCTCAGGTCAACTGTTTCCTCACTGATTTTCTACCTGTTTAATTTATAAATTATTGAGAGAGTATTGGAGTCTCAGACAATAATAATGCATTTGTCAATTTCCCCTTGCAGTTTTATCAGTTTTTGTCTCATGAATTTTGACACACTGTTATTAGATATATATACCTTTAGGATTATTATGTATTATTCTTGGAGAATTGGCCACTTTACTATAATGAAATATCTCTCTTTATCATTGATAATTTTTCTTGTTTTAAATTCCGCTTTATCTGAAATAAATAGAGCTTTCTTTGGATTAATGTTAACATGGTACTTATTTCTCCATCTGTTTATTTTTAATCTACCTGTGACTTTAAAGTGGTTTCTCTATAGACAACATATGATCAGGTCTTCATTTTTTGTCCATTTCTGTCAGTCTGTATGTTTTAATTGATATATTCAGACCATTTATATTTCAAATGAACATTGATATAGTTGTATTAAAATCTATCTTATTACAACAAATTTTCTATAAGTTGATTTTCTCCTTTGTTTCCCCTCTTAAAAGTCTTCTTTGATTCTAATTGAACATGTTATATGATTCCATTTTTTCTCTATTCTTAGAATATCAATTGTACTTAAAAATACTTTTAGTGGGGGTGCCTGGGTGGCTCAGTTGGTTGAACAACTAACTGCCTTCGGCTAGGGTCATGTTCTCAAGATTCTGGAATCAGGCCCCATGTCAGGCTCCCTGCTCAGTGGGGAGCCCACTTCTCTCTCTTCCTCTGCTACTCTCCAACCCAGCTTGTGCTCTCTCTCTCAAGTAAATAAAATAAAATAAATATACTTTTAATTGTTGTTCTAGAGTGTGCAGCATATATTTTTAATTAATCTAAGTCCACTTTCAAGTAATTCTAACCAAGTCATGTTTAGGCAGGTGTCCTACAACAGAGTATTCTCAATTCTTTCCTCTCATCTACTATGCTGTTATATCATTCATTTCACCTACACATGTTTTATTAACACCCATTACATTGTTACTACTATTCCTTAAAATAAACAGTTACCTTACAGATCAAAATTAATAAGAAAAACACAAAGGTCATTTTACTTTCCTTTATTACTTTTCCGGTGATTTTCCTTTCTCTCTATAAATACCATTTCCTTACCTCTATCATTTGTGATCCCCGCAAAGATCTTCAGTTTACATTACCTCAAGGCAGTCTGCTGGATTACCTCAGTTTTGTTTGCCTGAAAGTGTATTTATTTCTCTTCCACTTTGGAAAAAAAAATTTTGACCTTCTGTTGTTAAGGTGCTTCTACTGTCTACCTCTCCCACCACCCAACTCTGTCCCTGATTTTTAAAAACATTTTCTATTTTTGGTTTCCTACAGTTTGAGTATGACATGCCCAAGTCTAATCCTTTGGTATTGCTCTTGCTTTGTGTTCTCTAAGCTACCTAGATCTGTGATTTGATGTCTCTCATTAATTTTGGAATATTCTCAGCCATTATTACTTCAAATATTACTTCTCTTCTGTGTTTTTTTTCCTAGTAACTCATATGCATATAGGAATTTTGAATTGCCCCTGAGATATTAAATATTCTGCTTCTGGTTTTTATACTTTCTGTTGTTGCATTTCAACAGTTTGGGATGCTTTATTGACCTATTTTCAAGTTCTTTTATTCCTTTCTTGGCTGTGCTGCCCACTGATAAACCCATCAAGCAAAATAATTTTGTTTCAGAATTTTTAGTTTCTAACATTTCCTTTTAACTATTTTTTTTAAGGTTTCAACCTCTCTGCTTACATTACCCATCTATTTTCATTTGGTGTCTATTTTTCATTACAGACTTTAACACATTAACCATAGGTATTTTAAGTTCCATGTCTGACAATTCCAAAATATATGTCATACTTGAGTCTGACGCATGCTTTGTCCCTCTAAATTATGTTTGTTTATTTGTTGTTTGGTCGGTTTGTTTCCTAGAATTTTCTTGTTGAAAGCTGAGCATGATGTCATGGACAATTGGAACTGAGGTAACTAGGACTTTAAAGTGATAACTGTCAACCTGTTTAAAGTTGGAAATTTAAAGTTTAAAGTTTGAAATTTGCTGTAGCTGTAGGTAGTAGGCATTTTAGTATTCTTTGTGGCCTTATTATTATTATGGAAAACTACTGCTGGTGTTATTTTCATAGGGAATGTATTTGGGGTAATGAGTAAGTGCCTTTAGGCAACTTCTGGATTTTCCTTAAGTTTAAGACCATCAGACTAACTTCTTCCCTCTGAACTCTATTATACTACTATTCATCTTGACCAGGGTCTTGCTAAAGTCAATATTTTGACCCCATATATTCATATTCTGAATCAGGAGATATGAAGATGACTTATCTTTAGATTTTATTGACAGTCTTATCATAGTTGTAGTCTTTTGTTTTTGTTTGTTTTTAGATTGCCTATATGGGGTCTCTGTTAATGTTCATGAGGATATTTGGTGAGATTAAAAACCAATTTGACCATAATCATCTAGTCATACACAAATCTATTGTTTCATTTTACTGTTTTATATTTGTGAAATGAAAATTTAATATATTAATTTGATTAGAAATTGCTGACTCCTATAAGTTTACTAGGAAACAACGCTTTTATTTTCAAATAATTTCTGACTTACAGAAAAAAATGAAAAAAATAGTATAAAGTTTACTTATACCCTTCACCTCACCTCCTCTAAAGTTAACATAACAACAGTGCAATTTTCAGATTTTAAAAAGTGATCCTTCATGGTAGCGATATTAACTATATTAACTAGATGTAAGAACTTTTCTCCCCCTAATGTCCTTCTTTTGTTTCTGGATCCCACACTGCATTTAATATTGTTTCTCCTTAGTGTCTTCCACTTTGTTCTAGTTTCACAGTCTTTCCTTGGCTTTCATAGTTTTCACACTTTTGAAAAATACTAGGATGCATTTTTACTTCAGAATATCTCCCAATTTTAGTTTTTCTGATTTTTCTTATAATTCAATTGAAATTATACAATTTTGGTAAGAATTCCATATGCTGGGGCGCCTGGGTGGCTCAGTGGGTTAAAGCCTCTGCCTTCGGCCCAGGTCATGATCCCGGAGTCCTGGGATCAAGCCCCACATCGGGCTATCTGCTCTACAGGGAGCCTGCTTCCTCTTCTCTCTCTGCCTGCCTCTCTGCCTACTTGTGATCTCTGTCAAATAAATAAATAAAATCTTAAAAAAAAAAAAAAGAATTCCATATGCTGTGGTGTCCTTCTCAGTGTATCTTATCAGAGTATTTAATGTTAATATGTCTCAATAATGTTATCCTTGATCACTTGGTCTTCTGAGTCTCTCCACTGTAACATCAATGGTTTGTTTTTATTCTTTTTTGCAATTCATAAATATCATTACGGTATATTTTTAAACTATGAAATATTCTCAAGTTGGTCCCTAAACTTTTGTCCATTGATTTTAATATCCATTAAAGGAGCTTGTCTGCAACAATTATTGTTACAGTGACTATTGCTTGTTAATAATAAATCGGGTTTTTAGTTCTAATTATGTTAGTGTTTCTGTCTTTTGCTGTAAAGTTCATTTGGGGTTATTTAAGTAAAATACAAGGTCTGCCTCAGCCCTTTATCATTTAAGGAGTTTTTAATTTCCTTTATTTTTTGCATATTTTTACTGTTTTTGACCTCCTTAAAAATTTCTTTCTTTTTTTTTTTTTCAGATTTTATTCATTTATTTGAGAGAGAGACAGTGAGAGAGAGCATAAGAGGGGAGAAGGTCAGAGGGAGAAGCAGACTTCCCATGGGGCCGGAAGGCCAATGTGGGACTCGATCCCAGGATTCTGGGCATGACCTGAGCCAAAGGCAGTTGCTTAACCAACTGAGACACCCAGGCGCCCAAAAATTCCTTTCTTAAACACTTAAATATACTATGAGTAGTATTAAATAATTTATTAAGTAATAAGTAATTTTAAGTAATTTTATATCATAAAAACATATGAAGCAAACAAAAGAATTGATGAGGACAATAGCAAGAGGAAGCCAAATAAATTAATGGAATAGCTTTCGTGTAACAGTCTTCTTGTGTGTGTGTGTGTGTGTGTGTGTGTGTGTGTATAACAGTTTTGAAAAAAAAATTGAATAGCAAATATTTGGGTCAAAATCAAAGTGGACAGTCTCAGAAAAAAAGCCATACATTTCATCTAATCCCCTCAGAACTAGTTACCAGCAATAAAATGCTTCTTGAACAACAGCTTGCTATTTTCATTTTGCCATGACTACAGAATAAATTCTACTAGATTCTTTGAGAATTCAAAATATCAGATCATTTAATCCTTTTGGGCAAATTATTTTTTTTTCTACACTGCAAGCTTTCTCACATACATACAGGAAAATCTCACATAAAACTGGTGTTCTATTGACTGTACTTGCACAGACTCCACTTTTTTTTTTGAATGCACAAACATTCAAAATGTTTACTTCGAAATCCTAAAATACACTTACTAATCTGGGAAAAATCACAGTGTTTACCATAAGACTATCCCTAATCCTACTATATTACTACATAGCTTCAGGTGTACACAGAAATATCCATATATAAGAAACAGTTTTGAGTAAATATTTTTAGGAAGTTGAAATTAGATTTTTAAAATGCCTAATCTTTTTGATAAAAAATACTTTAGACGCTATTCATTTTTAAGTTACATCATCTATTCTTCAGGTTAATTAAAATGATCAGTGTCTTATGGGCTCTTAAGTTTCTCTCAAGTTCAGTATGGTGATAGCCTGTGATAGCAGTAATCAGGAGTCATTTTATTCTCAACAATATAGCATTACCTTCAGGGATATGCTGAATATTCATGAATGCTTGTTCTAAACTAAATGTCTTAAAGTTACAATATTTTTTAAGACATTCTCACTTTGAAATAATTGTAGATGCGGAAGAAGTTGGAAAAATGGTAACAGAGATCCCTTCACGCAGTTTCCAATTGCAACATCTTAAACAACTATAGAACATCAAATCCAGGAAACTGATGTTGGTATAATCCACATAACTTATTCCAATGTTTTATGATTTGTATGTGTGCACTGCAATTGTGTGTGCTTCTATGTAATTTTATTACATGAATAAATATATACAACTATCGCAACCACAATACAGAACTGTTGAATTGCCAGAAAGATCTTCCTTCTGTTATCTTTACAATTACATTCACTCTTCCCCTTGCTTTGTCTCTAAACTCTGGCAAATATTAATCTGCACTCTGCCTGTACAATTTTGCCATTTCAGGAATATTATGTAGGCCAGGGCCATAGGGGTAGCACTTGGGGAGCCATGATCCTGAGGCACTATTTCCAAAGTCATCATCCCTGCCAGTGATAAGCCCTCCATAAAAGCCAGCCAGAGCCACCTGCCCCAAAGCCCATAAGATAAATCAGAGAAAAAGTGAAGAGTCACAGTTTGAGATGGACATTTAAAGGACAGGCCATCAGACTGAAGAAACTCATCTTATGAAAATTATCATTATGGGAAGGCATGCAGTGTAGTGTTGGCTACTCACCAGTCTCCTCACTCACTCAATGCAACCGTTCTCCAAACTCTTCATGAGCACCAACAGAAACTTCCCCCTGTTTAGGCAGGAGCTGCCAACCCGTAAGGAGTAACAACAACAGAGGGCCAGGAATGATCGCTTTGCTCTTCTAGCCCCATCTTCTGGGTCATACTTACCCCTTCTTTAGAATGGTCTGCCCAGGAAAAGTTCCTCTCCTGAACCTTTTCCAAGAAAGGAAACAAAAGCCATATTCATAGTCGAGGAGGGTGGCATGGTGGCAGAAATTGTTACATAAATAATGTAATGAAGTATATAACATTTGGGGGTTGCTTTTTTATTATTATTATTCAGCATAATTTTTTAGAGATCCATCCAGGTTTTATCCACCTATAGTTCCCTTTTGTTGCCAAGTAATATCATATAATATAGATGTATCAGTTTACTTAACCATTTATTTGGTAAAGAGCATCTGGAAAGAATAGTTTGGGGCTCTTTTGTATAACTCTATGTGAACATTTATATAGTTTTGTGTGAACATATATTTTCATTTCTCTGAGTTAAATTCCAAGAGTGCAATTGCTGGGTTGTATGGTAGAGTCATGCTTAGATTTTTAAGAAACTACCAATTGTACTCAATTCTAAAATAAAACTATACTTTCCGTGTGGTTTTTTAAATTTAATTATGGTAATATACTGATGTTTCCTTTAATTATTTATAGATCAACTTGGAGAAAACTGGAATTTTTACTCTGTCTTCTTTTTTTTTTTTTTTTAATTTATTTGACAGATCACAAGTAGGCAGAGAGGCAGGCAGAGAGAGAGACAGGAGGAGGAGGAGGCAGGCTCCCTGCTGAGCAGAGAGCCCGATGCGGGACTCGATCCCAGGACCCTGAGATCATGACCTGAGTCGAAGGCAGGGGCTTTAACCACTGAGCCACCCAGGCGCCCCTTTACTCTGTCTTCTAATCCATGAACATGATGTATGCTATCACTATGATTATTTAGATTTTCATTTATTTCTTCCATTAGCATTTTGTAGTTTTTAGTTTGCACATCCCATATATCTTCGTTATATTTATATATAAGGATTTAATCTTTTGAGCAATTATAATGGCTTTTGTGTTTTTAATTTAGGCTTCCACATACCTATTACTACTGTATAGAAATGCAACTGATTTATATATACTGAATTTACTTCAGTTTTTGGATAGTTTTTTAGAGTTTTGTATACATTTCTTGGAATTTTCTACATAAACAATCATATAAACTGCAAGAAATGCAGTTTAATTTTTTTCTTTCTAATCTGAGTCCCTTTTACTTCCTTTTTTCTCAATTGCCCTAAGACTTCCAGGATTATGAGGAATAAGAGAGGATACAGTGGATATCCTTTCCTTGTTCTTGAACTAAGAAGAAAATATTTACTTATTAATCAATCAATATGTTAGCTCTATTTCTTTTTTTTTTTAAGATGTCCTTTATCAAGTTGAGGAAGTTTCTATAATTTGCTCAGAGAAGATTTTGTCACTAGTGGTTGTTGATTTTTGGCACATACTCTTTCCTTATCAACTGATATATTCATGTGATTTTTTTTTACTTTAGTTTATTAATATGGTAAATTATATTGAGTCATTTTAGAATACTGAACCAGTCTTTCATGTCTGGAATAAAACCCATTTGGTCACAGTGTATAGTTAGTTTCACATATTGCTAAACTTAATTTGTTATACATTTTTATTTTTTAAAGATTTATTTATTTGAGACAGAGAGAGAGAGAGAGAGAGAGAGAGAACAAATTGGGGGAGGGGCAGAGGGAGAGAATCTCAAGCCAACTTCTCTCTGACTGCAGAGCTGGATGAGGAACTTGATCTCAGGACCCTGGAGATCATGACCTGAGCCGAAATCATAGGTTGGCTGCTTAAGTGACTGAGCCACCCAGACACCACTTGTTCTACATTTTCTTGAGGATTTTTGCACCTGTGTCCATGAGGGATAGTGGTTTGTGGTTTTCTTTTTTTGAACTTTCCTTGTTTAATTTTGGAATCAGGATAATATGGAATTACCAAGTGAGTTTGGAAGTATTCCTTCTTCTACTTTCTAGAATAGACTGTGTAGATTTGGTGTTAATTATTTTGTAAACTTTTAATAGAATTCACCAGTGCAATCATCTGAACTTGGAGATTTATTTTTGGGGAATTTTCTAACTAACTACACAAATTCAATTTTTAAAATAGGTACAGGTAATCTAATATCAGTTCATTTTTGGAAGTTTGTGCCTTTTAAGAAATTGATTTTTATAATCTCAGTGGCAGAATTTATGTGTCACCAGTTGAATAGGTTTCTGTTTCATTTGAATCTCAGTATCTCTTTAGTTTTCAAATATAATTCCATGGTAAATGTACTTTTGAGTCTATGTTGTGTGTTGGCATGTTGAAGCATCATTTCTCAATAGTTTAAAATCCTATCTTACAGAAACTCCACATGTCCAACCTTCTAACCACCTATTAAAAAAACAAACAAACAAACAAACAAACAAAAACTTATTTATAACCATCATGTTATCAGAAAACTAAATTTCATACTGATTGGCCATAACAGAAACACACTTTCAGAATGATTTTAAGAAAAACCCCAAGGCATGTTTGTTTTGTTTAAAAACCCTGGGAAGTACAAAAATGAAATAGGAGCCATAAATGGAAGTTGATTTACTTTATGAAGCCAAAATTCCTCTGGTGTTTATCTCAATTTCTACACAATAACTTGAAAATCAGAAAACCTTTGCCATCAAGCAAAACAACAAAATGGCTAAAACAAAATAGAAAAATCTTTCCTTTCTTTAAATGCAATCTTGTTTTCTTCTTCAAACTGTAATTGGTTTTCAATACTGTCATTTTAACTTAATGTTAAATATGCATTATGTGTCTTTGAGTGTTACTAAGAAAATTTTACTGAGTATTTTTAAATTGGTATTTGCAGAAAGAAAAAAAAAAGTCTATCCAAATATTTTCAATATTACATCTAGTACCAAGTTGTTATAGGGGCAAAAAAATGAAATACTTATATGAAATCAAAACAAACTGAAAAAAATTACCATGCTGGAATGATAAGTAATCTACACAAAGGTGACATTTCTAAGTATAGCATTTTTTTGCTTAGGGAATAAGAATCTAATCAGTAGGATGATACAAATGTGTGCCCATATAAAAAGTTCCTTGATGGACTTCAATAAAATCAAATTCAGCAAAGGGCAAGTTTATTTGATGGCGAACTATGTTTGACTAAAAAAGTGAAATATTCAATCTGTTTTGTCATTATTTTTCTACTTTAAAAATAAACATATGTGAGAAACTAAAAAAAAGTAATTTATATATTTATCTTTTTTTTCCCTTTTTCACCGAGTATACCTGATAATTGGGCCTAAATCCTTGTATGAGTTTGCTATGGTCACAGGAATGTTGTGACTACAAAACAAACAAAAGAAACTAACCATAGTAAACTCACTTTTTAAAGTAGTAATCACTTATTCTCATAAAATTCCAGATCAATTGAGGGTCAGTTGGTCTAGACTATATTTAGGTTGATGGCTCTGCCTTGCTTTGTGCTCCCACATATGCCTGGGGACTCAGTGGAGATTAATCAGGATTCAGCTGATCTCGATTGCACTCAGATGGACAGCATGATTCTGTTCCTTGAGTTTTTTTCTTCTGCTTAGAAAATCAAACTAGACAAGGCATGTTTTTCTCATGACAATTTCAGATATTCTGGAATAAGTGTAATAGTACAAACATTTTTCAAGCCTGAACTTGCTACTTGAATATTCATCCTAAAAGCAAGCTGCAAAGCTGAACTTTGAGTCTAGGAGTAGGGAAATATGGTCAATGGAAGTTCCATGGCCAAGAATGGGAATGTGTGATACCATTTCTGAAAAAGAGTAGAATGTTGAAAAAATACTCATCCTACTATACGTTCCTAAACTTAAAGCATAACTAGACAGTTGATATGCTTATCTGTTATTCTAAGGAGACCTACCAAGACATTGACATACAAATTTGTTGAATTCCTATTAATACACAAGAAGGAGATCCCACAAAAATCCGATAAAGGTGGGGATGATTATACAAAGAGGGGACTGGTGTCTCATTGACCAGCTTGGTTTTTTGATTAAAAAATGGCATTGATGATTCACTTTTTGTGATCATCTTAACAGAAAATTAGGCAAATGGAAGGAGATGCCAAGTAAAAAAAAGAAGAGACTCTTAATTATCAGCCTGAATACTACCATTTAGTAAGAAAACAATGTTGTGATGCTTAATATTATCTGTCAACTTGACTGGGTAAAGGAGAGACAGGCATTTGATCAAACATTATTCTGAGTGTGTCTCTGAGAGTGTTTCTGGATGATATTAACATTTGAATCAGTAGATTTAGTAAAGCAGTTGTCATCCCTAATGTGGGTGGCCCTCATGTAATCAACTGAAGGCCTAAACAGAATGAAAAGAAAAGGTAATAGGAAACTTCTGTTGCCTAACTGTCTTTAAGCTGGAACATGGTGCTCCTAACATCAGCCTTGAAGATGGACTGAAACTATACCATCAGTTCTCCTGGGTCTCCAGTTTGCCAATGCAGATCTTAGGACTTTGCAGCTTCCATAATCATGTAATGAAAATTCTTTCTCTTTTTTCTTTGTTTTATTTCTCTCTTTGTTTTCTTTCTTTCTTTCTTTCTTTCTTTCTTTCTTTCTTTCTTTCTTTCTTTCTTTCCTTCCTTCCTTCTATTTTTTCTCTTTCTTTTTATTACATTATGTTATCACTATACAGTGCATCATTAGTTTTGATGTAATGTTCCATGATTGACCATTTGCATATAACACCCAGTACTCCATGCAATATGTGCCCTCCTTAATACTCATCACTGGGCTAACCCATCCTCTCACCCTCCCCTAAAACCCTCAGTTTGTTTCTTAGAGTCCATAGTCTCTCATAGTACATTTCCCCTCTAATATCCCCCCTTCATTTTTCCCTTCCTTCTCCTAATGTCCTCCATGCTATTCCTTATGTTCCACAAATAAGTGAAACCATAGGATAATTGACTTTCTCTGCTTGACTTATTTCACTTAGCATAATCTCCCCCAGTATCATTCATGTTGATGCAAAAGTTGGGTATTCATCCTTTCTGTTCTGAGTAATATTCCACTGTGTATACAGACCACATCTTCTTTGTCCATTTGTCTGTTGAAGGGCATCTTGGCTCTTTCCACAGTTTGGTTATTGTGGACATCAATGCTATGAACATTGGGGTACAGATGGCCCTTCTTTTCACTACATCTGTATCTTTAGGATAAATACCCAGTAGTGCAATTACTGAGTCATATGGTAGCTTTATTTTTAATTTTTTGAGGAACCTCAACACTGTTTTTCTAAGTGGCTGCACCAACTTGCATTTCCACCAACAGTGTAAGAGGTTTTCCTTTCTCTACAACCCCTCCAACATTTGTTGTTTCCTGTCTTTTTAATTTTTGCCATTCTAATTGGTGTAAGGTGGTATCTCAGTGCTATTTTGACTTGAGTTTCCCTGATGGCTGATGATGATGAATATTTTTTCATGTGTCTATTAGCCATTTGCATGTCTTCTTTGGAGAAATATCCGTTCATGCCTTCTGCCCATTTTAGACTTATTTGTTTTTTGGGTGTTGAGTTTGAGCTCTTTATAGATCTTGGATACCAGCCCTTTGTTTTTAATGTCATTTGCAGATATCTTCTCCCAATCCGTTGGTTGCCTCTTTGATTTGTTGACTGTTTCCTTTGCTGTGCTAAAGCTTTTTATTTTGATGAAGTCCCCAAAGTTCATTTTCGCTTTTCTTTTCCTTGCTTTTGGAGACATGTCTTGAAAGAAGTTGCTGTGGCCAATGTCAAAGAGGATACTGCGTATGTTCTTCTCTGGGATTTTGATGGATTCCTGTCTCACATTGAGGTCTTTCATCCATTTTGACTTTATCTTTTTGTGTGGTGTAAGAGGATAGTGGAGATTCTTTCTTCTGTATATAGCTGTTCAATTTTCCCAGAACCATTTATTGAAGAGACTGTCTTTTTATCCATTGGATATTTTTTTTTCCTTCTTTGTTGAAGGTTATTTGACCATATAGTTGAGGGTCCATACCTGGTCTCTGTATTCAGTTCTATTTGTCTATGTGTCTGTTTTTGTGCTAGTACCATGATATCTTAGTGATCACAGGTTTGCAATATAGCTTGAAATCAGGCAACATGATGTCCCCAGTTTTGTTTTTCTTTTTCAATATTTCCTTGGCGATTTGGAGTCTTTTCTGGTTCCATACAAATTTTAGGATTATTTGTTTCTGCACTTCGAAAAATGTCATTGGTATTTTTATCAGGATGGTGTTGAAAGTATAGATTGCTCTGGGCAGCATAAACATTTTAACACTGTTTTTTCTTCTGACCCATGAGCATGGAATGTCTTTTCCATCTTTTTGTGTCGTCTTCAATTTCTTTTATGAGTGTTCAGTAGTTCCTAGAGTATAGATCCTTTACTTCTTTGGTTAGGTTATTCCAAGATATCTTACAGTTTTGGTGTTATTGTAAATGGAATCAATTCTCTAATTCCTCTTTCTACAGTTAAAATATTAGTATATAAGAAAGCATCTGATTTCTGTGCTTTGATTTTGTATCCTGTCACGTTACTGAACTGCTGTATGAGTTTTAGTAATTTGGGGGTGGAGTCTTCAGGTTTTCCACATAAAGAATCATATCATCTGTGAAGAGAGAGAGTTTGACTACTTTGCCAATTTGAATACCTGTTATTTACTTTTGTTGTCTGATTGCTGTTGCTAGGACTTCTAGTACTATGTTGAGCAATAGTGGCAAGAATGGTCATCCTTGTCATGTTCCTGATCTTAAGAGAAAGGCTCTCAGCTTTTTGCCATTGAGAAAGCTACTTGCTGTGGGTTTTTTGTAGATGGATTTTATGAAATTGAAGAATGTTTCCTCTATCTCTATACTCTGAAGAGTTTTAATTGAAAAGGATGCTGTATTTTGTCAAATGCTTTTTCTGCATCAATTGAAAGGACCATATAGTTCTTCTCTCTCCTATTATTAATGTGTTCTATCACATTGATTGATTTGCAAATGTTAAACCACCCTTGCATCCCAGGGATAAATCCCCCTGGTCATGGTGGATAATCATTTTACTGTACTGTTGGATCCTATTAGCTAAGATCTTGAGAATTTTGGCATCCATATTCATCAGGGATATTGGTCTGAAATTCTCCTTTTTGATTGGGTCTTTGCCTGGTTTGGGGATCAAGGTAATGCTGCCTCATAGAATGAGTCTGGAAATTTCCTTCTTTTTCTGTTTTTTGAAACAGCTTCAGGAGAATAGGTATTATTTCTTCTTTGAATCTTGGGTCGAATTCCCCAAGGAATCCCTCAGGCCTTAGACTTTTGTTTTCGGGGAGGAGGTCTCAGATCACTCCTTCAATCTTGTCACTCATTATGGGTCTATCCACATTGTCAATTTCTTCCTGTTTCAGACTTGGTATTATATAGCTTCAAGAAATGCATACATTTTTTTCCAGATTCCCTAATTTATTGTCATATAGCTGTTAATAATAATTTATAATAATTGCACTTATTTCCTTAGTGTTAGATGTGATCTCTTCCCCTTCATTCATAATTTTATTAATTTGGGTCATTTCTCTTTTCTTTTGGATAAGTCTGGCCAGTGGTTATCAATCTTTTAATTCTTTCAAAGAACCAGCTTCTAGTTTTGTTGATGTGTTCTACTCTATTTCTGGTTTCTAATACATTAATCTCTACTCTAATCTTAATTATTTCCCTTCTCATGCATGGGTCAGGCTTAATTTATTGTTGATTCTCCAGATCTTTAAGATGTAAAGACAGTCTGTGTATTGGGGATTTTTCTATTTTTTTGATGAGGCTTGGATGACTATGTATTTCCCCTTTAGGACCACATTTGCTGTATCCCATAGATTTTGAACCAAAGTGTCTTCATTCTCACTGGTTTCCATGAATTGTTTAAGTTCTTCTTTGATTTCCTGGTTGACCCAAACATTCTTGAGCAGGATGGTCTTTAGCTTCCAAGTGTTTGAATTTATTCCAAACTTTTTCTTGTGTTTGAGTTCCAGTTTCAAAACATTGTGGTTTGAGAATATGCAGAGAATAATCTCAGTCTTCTAGTATTGGTTGAGACCTGATTTGTAATCCAGTATTTGGTCTATTATGGAGAAAGTTCCATGTGCACTTGAGAAGAATGAGTATTCTGTTGTTTTAGGGTGGAATGTTCTGTATATATCTATGAGTTCCATCTGGTCCAGTGTGTCATTCAAAGCTCTTGTTTCTGTGCTGATTTTTCTACTTAGATGATCTGTCTATTGCTGAGAGTGGAGTGTTGAGGTCTGCTACTATTAATGTATTATTATCACTATAATCTCTTTATTTTGGTTAACAATTGGTTTATGTAGTTAGCTGTTCTCATCTTGGGGGCATAGATATTTAGAATTGTTATATCTTCTCAAAGGGTCTCCTTTGAGAATGATAGTGTCCTGTATCTTTGACTACAGTCTTTAGCTTAAAATCTAATTTGTCCGATATGAGAATTGCTACCCCAGCTTTCTTTTGAGTTTCATTGACATGGAAGATAAATCTCTATCCTTTTACTTTTAGTCTGGATGTATCAAAATGAGTCTCTTATAGAGAGCATATGGATGGGTCCTGTTTTTTTTTTTTTTTTTTTTTTTTTTGCCAATTTACAACCCTGCACCATTTTATGGGAGCAGGTAGGCCATTCACATTGAGAGTGATTATTGAAATATATGTTTTTATTGCCATATCTTATCAAACAAGAAACATGTCCTTGTTTCTATGGATTGTCTCTGTAAATTTCTGTTCTATATCACTCTAGGGGTCTCTCTCATTTTATAGAACCCCTTAAAATTTCTTGTAGGACCAGCTTAGTGGTCACATAATCTTTCAGTTTCTGCCAATCCTAGAAGCTCTTTATCTCTCCATCCATTCTGAATGACAGCCTTGCAAGATGAAGAATTCACAGCAGCATGTTCTTCTATTTAGTACCCTGAATATGTCTCCTGCCCTTTCTGGCTTGCCAGGTCTCTGTGGGTAGGTCTAACATTATTCTGATGTTCTTCCCTTGGTACATAAGGAATCTCTTGCCCCTAACTGCCCTTAAGATGGTTTCCTTGGTTCTAAGATTTGTGAGTTTTACTACTACATACTGGGCATTGGTCTATTCTCCTTGATCTTGGGAGGGATTCTCTCTGCCTCTAGGACACAAATTTTTGTTACATTCCTCAGATTAAGGAAGTTCTCCGCTATAATTTCCTCACCTATATCTTCTAGTCCTCTCTCTCTCCACTCCCTCAGGGATCCCAATAATTCTGATATTGGAAAGTTTCATGGCATCATTTATTTCTCCAATTCTGTTTTCATGGATTTTAAACATTTGTTCCAGGTCTCCTCCTGTTTCTTCTTTTCTATCAGTTTGTCTTCTAGATCACTAATCCGTTCTTCTGCCTTATTTACCCTAGCTATTAGAGTATTTAGAGTAGATTGGGTCTCATTGATAGCATTTTTGAGTTCTGCCAGATCAGCTCATTTCTGGCCTTAGGGAATCTATTTTGCCATTAATGGTTTTCTCCTTCCTAGCTATTGTCTTCATAACTGTTACCCTGAAGTCTATTTGCAACCTCTTATATCTATATCGATTAGTTCTAGTGACAGAGGTCACAGTCTCTGAATTTTTCCTATGTTGGGGGTTCCTCCTTTTAGTCATTCTGTTGAGGGGCAGTTGAGGGAATTGCAGATTCCAAATTATTGACCACAACCCGAGCAAGATGTACCTGTTTTATAGGGACCTTAGGGTTGTCAACCTCTTGTTCTTCTACCCTGTCTTCTGGGGGAGTGGCCTGCTGTGCTATTACTCAGGCAACCCTATATGGGTAGAGTTGCCCTGCCCCCTGTGGGGTGTGGGGATGGGCTGAATGAAAACTGGTTTGGGGGGTTTTTTGTTCTCTGGTGGTTTCCTTGGTGGGTTTCCATGTCTCCTCTGAGATTCAGAGCAGAAGTGACTGTATCCAAATCTCTGTCTCAGAACAGAGATCACAATCTGTTCTTCGGTGAACTCTCCAGACCACACTGTCTCTGTTGCTGCTTGTGCTGCTAAAACCTACAGTGTCCTGGGTTGTGCACCCTACAGTGGCACTCCCAGCTCTCATTTTCAGGTCCAGGCATGTCTCTGCCCTTTGTAGTTCTAAAATTTCCAGCCAACCCCAGTTCACATGTGTGCCCTTGCAGTTCCAGGTTTCAGTCTGGGAGGCTGCCCTAAAGTCCTTTTCCTACTGCTACCAGTCTGCGAGTCTGTGCCAAATCCCCAGCATGGGAGGTTTTTGTGCTCTGGTGGTGTAGGATCCTGGAGTCTCCTTCCCCCTTCTGTTTATCATCTGTTATCTGCCTGCAGAATTACGGCTCCCCGCTTCATACCTTGAGACCACCCACCTGAGATATTCTTTTTGTAGAGATCCATGTATATTTTCTTATATTTTCTTACATTGCAGGCTGATTTCATGGGTGTTCAGAATGGTCTGCCAGATATCCAGCTCAATTCAGAGGACTGGCTGAGGTAGGGTCCCCTACTCCTTCACCATCTTTCCTTTTTTTTTTTTTTTTTTTTGAAATTTCTTATTTCATATTTAAGTATATATTTTGTTTCTCCGGAGAACTCCAAATAATACAAATACATTGCTGAAGTTAGCCATTAATACAAGCTGTTAAGAAGGATGGCTGCTAAGAAAAGGGCCTTTGTAGTAACTAGATTACAAAAGTGAGAGATGAGAAAATGTGAAGAGGTAAACCCAGAGTAAATTAAGAACCTAAGAAGTGGGGAAGTTTTTTTTATATGTGGAGATTAAAAACAAACAAACAAAACAAAACAAACAAACAAAAAAAACAACCCTCACAAATGTGTACAATAAGAAGTAAAATATGTAGCCATATCATGCATGGGGGCGGATGATGGTGTCATCAGATAATCCATAAAGCCAAGAGGGGATAACTTCATACCAGTTAAGTGACAATTTTACTCCATTTTCCTAATCTTACCCATGAATTTTCAAATATGCCAAAGGTTAAAAGCATCTTTAATAGGAAATTGTGGTGAAAAGACAGTGAATTTCACATACTCTTTCCCTGTGTGTTTCCAAAAATTGGAGGCCTCAGTGAAGAGGAAGAGGATGTGAGTATTGAATTGGGAGAGTGATTTTAAATTAAGTCTTATGGAACTTAAAAAAAAAATCAATTTATTTAAACAAAAACAAATAAACAATGACAACAAAAAACAGTTTACTCATTTCTGCTATCTCCTTCCACCCACAACCTCTGGCAACCACCTATTTGCTTTCTGTATTTATGAGCTTGATTTTTTTTTTCTTTGTAACTTTTTTTAAAGATTTTATTTATTTGAGAGAGTGTGTGAGTAAGAGAGAGAAAGAGAGAGAGAATATGAGTGCAAGAAGGGGCAGAGAGAAGAAGAAGCAGACTCCCCATTGAGCAGGGAGGCTGATACTAGGCTTGATCCCAGGACCCTGGGATCATGACCTGAGCTGAAGGCAGACGCTTAACTGACTGAGTCACGCAGGCACCACTTTCTTGTAACTTTTTAAAACTAAAAGTTCCCAGACAGTTATAAAACCTGTCCAAGGAGAAGGAAAAGAGATTTCAAAAGCATGATCAAAAGCAATGGTTGAAGAAAGTTAAAACACCATACTTGTACTCTCTTGTGAGGTAAGGGTCTATTTCTCAAGACTGGGTTAGCCTCCTAAAGAGCTCCATGAAAAATTGCTACATCCAAATTGTAAGGTAATCAATTCACTAGAAAACTGAAGGTAACAAATCAAGTCACTCATCTATCATACCATGTTAGGCACAAGCCCAGGCTTAGGCCTTGGTGCCTGACCATGCCAGAAGAGGGACAAGTGTTCCCTCAACTATAAATATTCAGCTGGCAAAATAGGACTGAAGTCAAGGTTCTGTCATTTCATTATGCTAATAGAACTAGCCCCAGATAATGACAGGGAAAGGACTGGTGGTTCATTAATCATGCAGCTTAAACTGTACACTATAAAAGTAAGAACCTCTTTTCTAGACACTGAAGTTTTTCTCTGATATCCAAGTATGCAATGGGAGACAGAAACTGATACTTCTACATTTGTATCTCTCTCATTGTATACTCTGATGTATATCTTTTCCCTGGAAAATCCAATCTATGTTTCTCCCTTATCTAATGCCAAGAAATATTTTACGAATAAAGTATTCCACCATTGCATTCAGTCCAGTATCACTCCTGCTGTCTCCCACTCTTCCATTCAAATATCTGACTAAAGCTATTTTATTTGTTTTCATTTTATTATGGGTTTTCCTCTGTCAGATCAACTGTAACATTAATTTGTGAGTATGTTTGTATGTTTTATTTATGTACTGTATTTTCTGACTCTTCCATAATTAGATATTTGGTTTCAGCAAATGTATTCAGTACATTAATATTCTCAATGACTCGTAAGTTTCTTGAAACAGAATGGAAGCTCAGCATATTCAGGTAGAATGAAATGATTTAAGTTCCTCTTTTGAAGCACTACTTTGTGTCAGCCACTGTGCTGAATGACATACATAGGCACTAATATTACCTTGTACAACAAACCAAGTATACTTGCAGAATATGTTTTTTAATTCTCCTGCGTGTTTTTTAATATGTTTTTTAATTCACAGTGCTTATCACAGTGTAAATGGATGTCCCAGGCATCTATCCCTGCCTCTTTTATGCTGGCAGGACCCCAGTTTGTTTGACTATCCAGCACCCAGCAACCTTAAGTCCTTACTGATCTTGGCTTAACTATTATAGTTTCAGTAAAATTATCAGAGAGTAGATTAAATGTGATGTGTGTGGTGCAATTTTGTGTAGATAGTAATCAAAGAGAAGCTTTCTGTAGGGCTTCTGGGAATAGTTTCTTTGACCTTATAAAGCAATGAAGTAAAAGACTAACTCCTAGATTTGCTACACCATCTTGAGTGAATGAAGATCTCTAGACTAAGAACCAGTTAAAATTTCAAGTTAGTCCAACAAAAAAATGAAAACAAATCAAGTCCCAGATGAAGCAAATGAGTCATAGAATTAAACTGGCCACATTCATCTCAGGTCTGATAATGGATGATAATAATTCTCCTTTTCTTTTTTTGCCAAAGAAAGCAAAACTAATTACTACATTATTTTTACCAACATTTTATACGTGGAGATATTGAAATCCAGAGTTTAAGTAAACCATCTATTTAGACAAGTAGATAAAAAAAGAATTAAAATCCAAGTCTCTCTTTCCAATACCACTGTTCTTCCATGTTCTTCCATGACACCATAGAATTTGTGAGAAGTCTCAGCAACTAGTGAGTGACTTCACTAATTCCAGTACAATGTTCTCTACTTTTCTAAGCATAACTGCGTGACATAAACAAAAACAACATTTCTTTAATATTTGTAGAAATCTCACGTGAGTTATTCCATCAAATTTTTACCAGCATTAAAACTAAACCTTATTCTTAATGATTTTAAACTATCTCCATTCTTAATATGTGATATAGTTTTTATCCTTGGTTAACCTGGACATAGATTGCTTATTTAAATAATATTTGAAAGGAATAGTTTTGATACTGACCTTCTGTCATGGGAATAATGAGGTTAATCATTTACTCTGTAGTGTAGTTAGATTCTCAATGCCAATTTAATGATAACAGAGTTTGAAACAACACACTGAAGGGAAACATGGGGAGGATCATTCAAACTCTGTATAAGGTTCTGGTACTCCAATATATAGTTATTAAGAGAACATTGCTCCCTATGGATAATAAAAATGATGTCCTACAGGGCAGAATAGATGAATTCTGAGAGAACAGACACATGGAAGAAAAAACCAAAAAACCAAAAAACAAAAACAAAACTGAAATATTACTTCACATTATAGAAATATACAAATGTTAAGAAAAATTTAAAACTAGAAAGCTTATCAGAATTAGAAAACAGCAAAAATGCATCAAGAAGATATAGCAATAAGATATTCTATCCATATCTCTTTCTCGAACAATCATAAATCAAATACTAAAAGGAAGACAAGACTGTTTAGTGGAAGTACATGGCAGACTGGTTATAAATTTGAGATATATGTCAAATAAGAAAGAAAAGAAAGACAATTTTACACATAGTTAACTGTATGAAAAGGTCTGCTTCTGAGAAATGATATTAACTGTGCGGCAGTGCTTATCACAGTGTAAATGGATGTCCCAGAAAGCGAAGTGTTTCTAGTAGACTGTAGTTGGTTCTCAAGTTCCAAGCAAGAGGCAGTGAATGCATTTTGGGTATTCCCCAGAACGATTCTAAATTCTCTCACTTTGGTCTTAGCTGCATTGATGCTGCAGCTTTGCACAGTCCTGTGCTTTGTGAAAAGCTCAAAAGGGTCATTGAGTACAAGAAAAGAAAAGATTCACTTCAAGGTCATGCTCAAACTATTTAACAGTGAATTCCACCAATACAAAGTCTGCTGGGGGGAAGCAAAGTCACATTAAGCAAAATAGATGAGCTCTTTGAGGTAAATGCTTCAACTTTATATAAGCACTGGAATTTCTTTAAATTGGGAGAGCCAGCCAAGTAATAGGAACAGTTTATTTAGCCTAAACAATATTCAATAAAAGCACTACAGTCAGAATAAGAACTCAAGAACAGTATTTGCCAAACTGTCAATAATCAATATTCAATAACTGCATATGGGTAAATCCCTCATATGTCTGAATCATTTGTGGCAGCTTATTTATCAGTCCTTCTAGATAATGAAAATAATTATAAGGCAACAAACAGTAATCTCTATTTAGCTAATTGCTGCCCTACTAAAATATGCCACAAATACCAATGGAAGTGCCAGTCCAGTAAGAAAGAAGAATATGACTCAATAATTAAGTTAAATTGTTGGAATTTGAGATTGAGATAGAAGTCACCTTTTCTAAGTTGCCATCAGATATCTCAGTTTAGTATAAAAACAAACTTTCATATGGACAAAAACCAATTTCCTGATAATTACACAGAAAGATTAATGTCATTTGTTCCTCATAATTTTGTTGTTAAAATAATTCAGTTTTTAAAGAATCTAACCTTGCATTAAAATCCAAATGAAGACAACATTTTACAACTCACATAAGAGATTATGCAATGTGCAATTTTACATTTTCAGAACACAAGTAAACTTGCCCTTGAAGAGAATTTTACATATTTAGAAAAAGGCAACTAGCAAACAGAATTCAGTGGTATTTCACTTTTGGAAAGATGAATAATTGCCTGCACCAACAGTGGAGACTGCTGTACACATGCAAGAAATAGATAGGAGGCAGTTATAATGAGACCTTGTCAGTGGATTCATATAAGGCAGGATCACCTCATGAATGTTGCTATAATCATCTGCCCTTATCCATGGGGGGTACCTTCCAAGATTCCTCAGTAGACGCCCAAAACTGCAGATAGTAGCAAACCCTATATACACGTTTTTTCTTATACCTACATATCTATGATAAAGTTTAATTTATAATTTAGGCAGTTAGAGATTAACAGCAATAACTAGTCATATAAAGTGCAATGATTATAGCAATATTCTGTAGAAAAATTTATGTGAATATGGTCTCTCATTCAAGATATTGTACTGTACTCAGCCTTCTTATGATGTGAGATGATAAAATACCTACACAGTAAGGTGAAGTGAGGTGAATGACGTAGGTATTGTGACACAGTGTTGGGCAACTATTGCTCTTCTGACAAGATGTCAGAAAAAGGGTTATCTGCTTCTGGGTCATGGTTGACCTAGGTGACTGAACATAGAAAGTGACACTGTGGATAAGGAGGGACTACTATATCAAAATCAGGGGTTTGAAAGAACAAGACTGCTAAAGGAAGTTTGTCCCCTATACTGAAACCATTAGAATTGAGGTTAAAATGAGTTTGATACTCTTATTTAATATTTAACATTAAATAGTTAATAGTTTACATTAAAAGGACTGAGTAAAGTTAAATAAACAAGTAAATATTAACACTGCAAAGTGACTTCCCGGTTATTTTGTTGCAAATTTTTTGTCCCTTTTAGGAGATTAATGACATATATAGATGTTCAAACCCATGTGCATGGGTGTGTAGTGCAGGTTTGTTAAGTCAATGCCATTAATAAACTTTCAATGGCTAAAGTTTGAGGGTTTAAACTGTTTCAAGTGAAAAAAAAAAGAAGAAACAAAACTAAATTTCCTAATACGGAGGCATTTTCATTTAATGCAGTGTGCTTTTTTTTTTTTTTTTTTTTGCAGGGGGGGAGAGGGAGAATGAAATTAATTTCTTAAAATAGTACTCAACTTTTGACTAGAGGGCATGCAAATTTTATAGATGTTTAAAATATTTAAATATACCACTATAATTAAGATTATTTAATTTGCATGGACAGTGTTTATTTTATCCTAAGCCAAGATGATATATAAATTGCTGGTATAATTTGATGACAGTTGTAAGAAACTCAATGTTAATTAAAGACTCATTAGATTATCATTGGAGCATTAACCTGTCTCATTTTAACTTCAATAAAACATATTGACTCAATTATAGATTTATAGGAGCATTATTTTAAGGTTAGAACTACTTTTGTGGAGAAAATGAGTGTAAAAAGAAGAGAAAGATCCTTCATTTGTCTCTCTTATTCATAATCTGAATGCTCCATGAATCACAAAACTGCACATCTCCCCCATGAAGGGAGTTGAATAGTCACCTTCTTAAAAATACACATTTCAAGTTCTTAAGAAGTGAAGCGCATCTCCATGACATTTCCAAATAACCCTATAAATATTTCTCATGTGTAACTTATAAGAATGGAGGGGGGAAATGGGAATAAAAAAGGTCATTGTCATCCTCCTTTTATTCTTCCTGCTAGATTGATAACTTGTCACAGCTCTGGAGGTGCTTTATGGTAAAGTTTTTGTTATGATAAACTTTTAATGAACTTCTAATGTTTCCTTAATTTCTATCAAGGATCACACAGTTGGTAATGAAACTGTGAGTCTATAATAATGCATCTTAAATTCAAGAAGTAGGTACTGTATGCAACTGGCTAACTGATTTAATAAAACATTTGACACCGTCCTTGCAACATCCACCAAGTTTAATTGAAGACTGTGCATTTTCTTCATTTTTTTTAATTTTTAATTTTTTAAATTTATTTTCAGTGTACCAGAATTCATTGTTTATGCACCACACCCAGTACTCCATACAATACATGCCTCCATAATACCCACCACCAGGCTGATCCAACTTCTCAGCCCTGCCCCTTCAAAACCCTCAGATTGTTTTTCAGAGTCCATAGTTTCTCATGGTTCATCACATTTTCATATTGAACAGAATGAGAACACATGCTGCAATGCTCCTAGAATTGCTATAAAAATGCCCGAGTCTTAAGTTTTCTCCCTAATAATTAAAGAAATGGAACATAAAAAAACCTGTCCCTATATAATCGTATTAAGTTTGCAGGGTTTTTACTACTGCTTTCACTCAGAAAATCATTCTTTTTCCTTTAAGAACGAAACTCTAATGATTTAACAAAACTTGTTTTCCCATAAATTTTCCAAACCAGCCAAACTATTTACTTGCTGATATTTCTTATTCAAAATCAAAATGTTGGGCTCCCGTAAAATTGTTTTTTAGCTATGTGAAATTGTAAAACCTTACTTACAAGTGTGGGTCTCCAAGTCTCTTTTGTAAAGTGCCTGTTCCTGTGAGATATGTGTAAAGCACATTTTACAAAAGTGTTTTTCAAAAGAAAGTTTCCTCACAGTTTTGGAGGGGCAACATGGAGGAGCAAAATGAATGTCATGCTTCTTTTGAGAAGATGAAAGTTGTAATCTGGCTTCCATTGATTGGGATCTGATAGAGAGGAGGCCAAGTTTATATTCATAAAACCTACAAGAAACTATGTAATAGTCAAATGAAAGACCAAGATTTCAATACTGAAATCACACATTCATCTCTCTCTCTTTCTTTTTTATATTCTAAATGCTATCTGTTAGTTTTTTGGCCTAAAATAAGGGATTAATGTCAGTAAAATCTGGTTTCCTTTTCAAAAACAAGAATATGTAATGAGACTTAACACAAAAGTAGGTCTTAAAATACTATAGTTGTTACTGTTAAGTATTCCTTTGGGAGAGTTAAGACAAGGAAAGCAATTAACATCAAAGTAGTAGTTTAGGTTTGCCAAAAGAAGGGAGTTCAGGTCCTTATTTGGAATTAAAAACATAAGGGAAGATCTTGGTCTAACCTATAGTATTATGGCATGTATAATGGGATACAGGTATTGAATAAATGAAACTTACCTTATTGCTAGGAGTAAACTTGCTCCTGAATAGAAAAATAATGAGTCAATACCATAAAGCTTATACTCATATGTTTCATCCAACCTATAAAAATATGTATTTGTTTATACTATAATATTAAAAATGCAATCTTGGTGTTTATTTTATTGAGTATTATATTATTAACACAATGCTCATGTTTCACTTTCAGAAAGGGCACATTGTGTCAGGGGTAATAGATAGAGTGTTATTAAAAGAAGCAAAGGATAATACGTCACATTAGCAAGTATGGGTTTGTTTAAGAACTGTGTGTAATGTTCATGTACCAGAGAGGTGAGTTATGTTTAGACTAAATAGCATTATAAAGCTTATTATTATGAGTCATGGTAAATATTCACAATTAATTCCATAGCAAGAATTTTGTTGTTGTTGTTGTTGTTAGAGGGTGTTGATTCCTTTACATATTGATTTTACAAAAACACAAAATGCTTCTATCCTGGATGGCAATCAGTAAATTGTTAGAAAAATTCTCCCTCAAAGGGTAGAGAAGCCTATAGGATATTGTAATTGGTGTTGAGATTCTATAAATAGTATTTTTTAGATGTTGCTGTGTTTCTAATTATACTGGAAGTTATCTTATTACATGCTACAGAGATTCTGAATAATTAAATGTAATCGAATGTAATATCTGACTTTAATCATCGGTGTCAGGAGCTAATATGTTTTCCACATGGTGCATGAACTGTACAGCCATTGGAGGATGTATTAACCAAAGTGAAAGTTTAATATTACTCTTGAAATTAAAACATATTTTGTCATGTAGGATTTAAGGCTTTAACAAATGCAGGAGAAATTGTTTCTGCATTTAAAAGAACATACTTATACCCATCAATGTATGATTATATAATGTCCCATGAATCACACTACCATAAAAAATATTATGTTAGTCTTTAGTCATTGATTCTGCTGGGTCTTTTTGTAGACCTAAGCAGTTGGAGTATGAAAGTACCTGGCTATATAAAAGAGACAGACTACCATACAATTTATATGTACACAGGGAAAGACAAATCAAATCTGTGATGAGATATCACCTCACACCTGTCATAATGCCTAAAATTAATGACACAAGAAATGACAGGTGTTGGCCGGGATGCAGAGAAAGGGGAGCCCTTTTGACTGTTAGTGAGAATGCAAACTGGAGCAGCCACTCAGGAAAACAGTATGGAGGTCCCTCAAAAAGTTAAAAATAGAACTACCTAACAATCTAACAATTGCACTACTAGGTGTTTATCCAAAGAATGCAAAAATACAGATTCAAAAGAGTACACGAACCCAGATGTTTATAGTAACATTATCAACAACAGCCAAACTATGGAAAGAGCCCAAATGTACATCAACTGATGATGATCAAATAAGAAGTGGTATATGTATACATATACAATGGAATATTACTCATCAAATTGAATGAAATCTTGTCATTTGCAATGATGTGGATGGAGCTGAAGTGTATTATGCTAAGAAAAATCAGTCAGTCAGAGAAAGACAAACACCATATCACTTCACTCATATGTGGAATTTAAGAAGGAAACTAGATGAATGCATGGCAGGAGGGAAAAGAAAGAAAAGAAAGCAAAACATAAGATTTTCTTGAGGACAGACAACAAACAGAGGGGTGAAGGAGAGAGGTGTGTATGGGATGTGCTAGACGGGTGATGCGTATTAAAGGGGGACTTGTAATGATGAGCACAGGGTGTTACATATAAGCAATAAATCACTGAATTCTACTCCTGAAACCAATATTGTACTGTATGTTAAGAACTGAGTCTAGTTTTGAACCCTCTTGACTATACTTCTGCCTTAATGAGTGACCAATCTTCTACCTTCCTGGTAGAACTGAAGTCTTACCTAGAATCCCAGTTTACTCCTCTGAGGTCTTCTTTCCTGAAGGCTAAACATTGACCAAATATTTTTAGCAACTTCTTGGCAGTCTGCCCACAGAAGATTGTTTGGAACCAAATAGAATGAAGCCTCTTCCTGCTTTGGAGTATAATTTGTTGCAGAAGAATTTGCTTCAGTGCAGAACTGATCACTTAAGTCCACTGGGATAATACTGGTTGAGTTGTATCATATATAAATTGGTCCTACAGTTTCTTATGGTTTCCACAATTCTCAAACAACTCATTCCTGATTTTTCCCCCTTTTCTTATTTATTTAAAACAGGATGGAATAAGCCCAATGGAGCCTTAACAAATATGTTCCTGAAATGTCTAATCTCTGTTTCTCTCCTTTTTTTAACTTACTTATTTCTACTCTCACCTACACAACAAGATTCATAGTCACTTATCAATCATACTGTAGATGATTCTTGTCCTTTGTTCATGTTAAAGACACTGGAAATAAAATATTTGTTATATTGCTTAATATGTGCATGAGTAATAACCAGAGACAGGCAGCATCTACTATTGATTGAAAGCACAACAATTGGTTAATTGTAGTGATAATTTAGTACATTATATGAAATGCAGGCTCTTTAAACTGAATAAGAAACATCAAAAAGACTTTTAAAAATTACTTCTTGTATCCTGTAGAAATTTTCTTTATCTGTTAATTTCTATCTTGTCTTTCAGGACACAAATTGAGCAAATCAAATCAACATAATAATCACCTAATCATGTGCCTAATTCAACTAGAAGCATATGAACACTTTTGTAACTGTCACTTAAGTGTGAATGTATATCTTAGCAGCACTTCCTTCCACCCTTTTTAATTGATTCATAAATTTGCTGTCTTTAATTATGTTGGAGATTGTAGTTTATGACCTCTCTACTATAATGGGGGCTGTCTGAGCATCAATTTACATCTTAAGTTATGTCTTCAGATGTAAATGTGTGTCTATTGGAAGAGAAACCTTTCTCTCCATCCTTCTTCACAATATGGAGAGGCATAGAATTTTCCAAATTTCTAAGGTATGTTTCCTTTTGATTAACAAATCTGTCTCTAAATCATTCCTCTCTTCTCATATTTTACCATAAGTAGTCAAGAGATACCAGGCCACTACAACACTCTGTTTAGAAGTTTCCTCAGACAAGTATCCAATTTTGTCAGTGCCAAGTTCTACCTTCTACAAAACCCTAGCACATGAACAAAATTGTGCTAAGTTCTTTGTCACTTTCTAATAAGGATTTTCTTTCCCCCCTGGTTTATAATAATGTTTCTCACTTCCGCATGAGATCTCATCAGAATGGTCTTTACCATACATACTTATACCAACATATTTCCTAAAATGTTTGATACCATCTCAACAGCACTCTTCTTCTTTCTGGGATCTCACCAGAATGGCCCTAAATGACCAATTCACAGCAATGTAGGCTTTTTCTGGCATGTGTCTAAAAACTTTTCAGGTCTCTACCCATTACCCAGTTCCAAAGCCATTTCCACATTTTTAGGTATCTGTTATAGCAGCACCTCGCTTCTTAGGACCAATTTCTTAATCCATTCAAGGTGCTATCGCACTATACTATATATGGACTAGGTGACAGAAGTTTGTTTTTCATAGTTCTGGAGGCAGGAAGTCCAGGATCAAGGCACTGGCAGATTTGGTGTCTAACATGGGCATACTTCTTGGTTCATGGAAGGACATATTTTCACTATTTTCACATGGTGGAAGGGGTGAAAACTATCAAGGATCTTTTTAATAAGGACACTAATCCCATTCATAAGGGCTGTGCCCTCATGACCTAATCACTGCCCAAAGGCCCTACCTCCTAACACCACCACATTGCAGATTAGGTTATGGTACATGATTTTGAAAGGAAACAAACATTTAATTGATAGCAAGATTGGAAATTAGGTCAGAAACTTTGAACTACATGAAGAAAGGAAGAATGCTAGAAAAACAATTAGCCAAGATAAATTAAAATCTTTTATTTTTATTTATTTATTTATTTATTTTAAGATTTTATTTATTTATTTGAGAGAGAGACAGTGAGAGAGAGCATGAGCGAAGAGAAGGTCAGAGGGAGAAGCAGACTCCCCATGGAGCTGGGAGCCCGATGCGGGACTCGATCCCGGGACTCCGAGATCATGACCTGAGCCGGAGGCAGTCGTCCAACCAACTGAGCCACCCAGGTGTCCCTAAAATCTTTTATTTTTATTATTCTTAATTCATCCAAAAGTAACTATTTGCATAAAATAATATTAACAATTCAATAAATAAATACAATAGTAACAATTCCTTGGGTAATGATAGCACTTGGAAAAGTAAAATGAATGGTATTTATGCCATAGTAGATGAAAGGAAATAATTGGGAATATTCTGTTATTTGATATCCTCACTGCACGTGAAATAGTATGGTATCATGTAAAGGTAATTTCAGTTTTTTAAAAAGTCATATTTCAGATTCAAAGATAATCTCTAAAAATATAAGGAGGATTTTCTTATGCTAAGAAAGGGCATAAAAAAGAATATTATAAAATGTTCAACACCAGAGAAAACAGAAATGGGAGGGGTACAGAAACAAAATTATGAAGACAATAAACAAAATTAGTGGTATCTAGGGCTAGGGGGGATAAGGGATGGATAGATGGAATACAGAGGATTTTAAGTGTAGTGAAAATATCCTGTATAATACCATAAAGATGGATGGATATAAGCCGTTATACATTTCTCCCAACTCAGAATATATGACACCAAAAATTAATTATAATGTAAACTATGGATTTCTGGAGATTACAATGTGTCAATGTAGGTTTATCAATTGTAACAAATTTATCACTCTAGTGAAGGATGTTGATAATGAGAGAGACTATGAATGTGTGGGGGCAGAGGGTATATGGGGAAAACCCTGTGCTCAATTTTGCTGTGAACCCTAAACTGTTCAACATAATAAAGTCCTAATAATAAAATAAGAACAAATAGAAAGTAGTTATATTAAGGTAGATATTAATCCAAATATATCAATCATTTAAAATATAAAATATCTAAATGTACCAATTAAAAGAAATTTTCAGAGTGGATAAATAAGTAAAAGCCTATTATATGTGGCCCACAAAATTCCACAGTAAATACAAAAACTCAGGTGTTTAAAAATAAAAAGGATGGAGAAATATGTCCTGTGCTAATATTAATTTCAAAAAGCTGTTATATATCTATATATCTCTATCTATTAATTAGTTGTGTATCTATATATCTCCATTAATTTTATGGAGTTACAGGCTGAAAATTCTGATATCACTAAACATTCACACTAGAATTTTACCATTAAGTAAATAAATGGTAGATGGAGGGAGGTGAGTTTTTCACTATTAGGGTGCTTCTTTGCAGGTAACCAAAGAAAGGAGGCTAGAAAGACCAATATAATAATGGATTAGTGTTGGAGACATCAGTAACATGAATTAACCTTAATATAAATATACATGGTTACATATAGACATTTATAGATATTTTAGTATACATACATACATTTCCTTTGGCAACTGAGAAGGTCTAGAAGAAATGACATCCAGTAACAACAAGCACATCCAAGGCTCAATCTTGGTTTCTAGTACCATTCTCCAGTACAAGAAACACAGTTTATTGAGAAATGGCTGATTCTAGGACTGGGACAGAAAATATACAATATAAGCTTGGAGTATCTTTTAGGGGCAGGAAGTGCTCAAAAACAAAATAAAAGAAACAACAACAACAACAAATGAATAAAGTACGTGCAAAGAGCACAAGAACCAACTGAAAAGTTCCCACCAACAAAAGTTAAAACAATTGTGCAACAAAATACATAAAGCAGTAATTTGATTTATAACCCAAACTATAAATTAAAAATTCATGAATCCATATGTATATAAACACATGATTAAATAAATAAATAAATTTGGAAGAATACAAAACTTTCATGCAGAAGATTCTAAATAATTGATGTAGATACTCAAGGAGGTGGAGCATATCTCCCCACTACTGAACTTAGCATACTTACTTTGGCTAAGTGACCAAGAATAACATCAACAGTGATGCCATATTAATAATCTGCACCCTTGGGGCGCCTGGGTGGCTCAGTGGGTTAAAGCTTCTGCCTTCGGCTCAGGTCATGATCCCAGGGTCCTGGGATCCAGCCCCGCATCGGGCTCTCTGCTCACAGCGGGGAGCCCTCTTCCCCCTCTCTCTCTGCCTGCCTCTCTGCCTACTTGTGATCTCTGTCTGTCAAATAAATAAAAAAAAACTTAAAAAAAAAAATAATCTGCACCCTTGTTCTGATGTGAAATAGTTCTCTTTGTCTTTCTTGCCAAAATCCACAATCCAAGCTTAATCATGAGTAAAAGAGCAGGCAAATCCCATTTGAGGGACATTCTACAAAATTCTTGATTAGTACTCCTCAACACTGTCAAGGTCATCAAAACAAGAGAAGTCTCTGGCACCTGGGTGGCTCAGTCAGTTAAGCAGCTACCTTTAGCTCAGGTCATGATTCTGGAGTCCTGGGATGGAGTCAGGCTCCCTGCTCAGTGAGGAGTATAAGTACTTCTCCCTCTCCCTCTGCCCCTCCTCCCTGCTTGTGTTCTTTCTCTAGCTCACTCACTCCCTCTCTGAGATAAATAAAGTCTTTAAAAACATCAACAACAAAAAATAAAAACGAGAAGTTTGAGAAACTGCTACAGCTAAGAGGAGACTAAGGAGATAAAACAACTAAATGCAATGTGATGTATTGGAAGGGATCCTGAAACAGACAATGGACATATGGTAAAAAATAGGAAATCCTAATAAAGTATGGACTTTAGTCAATAATAATGTATCAATAATGTTGTCCAGTAGTGGTAACAAATATACCGTGTTAATTTAAGATAATAATAGGGGAGACTGGGTGCAGGGTATATGAGAGATGTCTGAACTATTATTTTTCTGTAAATCTAAAACTGTTATAAAATTGTTTATTTTTAACAATACAAAAAATTTAAAAAACGATGTATAATATCAAAAAGGAAAACTTATATGGTATTGGATGGAAGGTGTTTTGAGCATTAACTATAACCTCCTAGTTACCAGGGTTAAGTTTATGGCTAGTAAGGTGAGTGTTTTCAATTTTCCTCAAACTTTATGTACATATTTCTTTGTTTTGTAAATATTCAAAGAGGGCACATTTTTTAGAGAAGAGCCTTGGCTCTTTCTGTTGTAGGATATGTGAGTACCAGTGCTTTCTTTTAATATTTCCAAATGACCCCCCAAATTCTTGACTCACAACAGCAAAAGGATTTTTAAAAATGTAGAACATAAAAGAGAGAGGACAGCAGCATTATAGTATCAGCTGGTCACAACTATTTCTTGTACTATTAAAAGATTCAAAATTTGAAAAAAAATAGAATCTCTCAGTAACTTTATTTTCACATCTCTAAAACATGTTTTCTTAACTGTGTTTAATAAATATTTGTGTATAATTTATTTTGTGCCAGGGTCTCTTTCCTGGGGAACATTACAAATGAGGATTTGTTCTCATTCACTTTAGGTTTGGGGAGAGACAGATGATTATGGTAAATAAGATAGGGTTCCCTGAGATGATAAATGCAATAATATTAAAAAGAAAAAAACAAATCAGGTAACAAGATAGAGTAATGGATAGTGAGCCTAGGATATACGCATGGCTTGGAAATGCATCTTGAAGGAATTAAAAGGGAGAGAAAATTACAGGTACACACACACAGTGGCTTGAAGAAAAAAACAACTGCATGGGAATGCAGGGTAGAGAAATTCTGTCATTTTGGTTAGCAACTGTGAAACCAATGAACTGGCTTTTCCAAAGTCTAATTTAAGTGTTTCATTGAAGTTGAAAAATACAAAGCAAAGAAAGAAAAATTTTTCAGCTAGTGTGAAATAGGAAAGAGAAAACAATAATTATTGACAAGTATTACAGTTAATGTTTCCTGGAAAATTTATAGCATATGACTTAGATTTTCATTTACACTTTTGTGGAAATGGCCATTGCACAGAAATCCATGACAAATAGTAAAAGCGATAACAAAGAGAGAAAAAAGACAAAGTTCGGTTAATGGATGGTCTCACTAACGGAAGCTGAAAAAAGTAGAAGTAGTTATACACATATGAGAAAGGACCCAACCCTGAGAACTGTGAGAGAGAGTTGGTAACCCTGAATTGAAGATATTTGCAGGGAAGTGACAGGTTCATTGGTGGAATTCCAGCCATTCATGTCATGTTTCTCTGTGATCAGAAGAGTGGCCCAAAGGAAACTTCCATGGCTAATTGCCATGAACTGTGTTTAATTTAATAAAGTCACAGCTGCAGTACTCTTCAACAGGGAAATCTCCAGAGTCTGTATTGCTTGAGGAGGTTGATATCCATAAAACCACAGCATTTCCTTGCCTGAACATTAATTTAAAGACAGAGTATTTAGAAAAATAACAGGTTTCATGGATTCAGGTACTGAATGCAGTAAAGTTGACTGGGATTAACATTTAATAGCTAAATTAGTTATGTTATTTCCAGGACTCACGCTAAATATATTTTAAATTTGAAAAGAATAAAATATTAATGTTACTGAGTTTGATGTTTATAATATTCCAAATACATGTACAGAAACATATGTATTAAAACTTACATGCTTGTCTCCCCTGTAAATGTAAGCAGCATTGCTATTCCCCTAGCACGTAAAACTGTGGCAGGAACAGAGGAGGCATGAAATAATGGCTTTAATTAAATGAGCAAATGCAAGAACTGTGGACAGATTCAACTAAACACACATAAAGAGGCTTTGCACTCGTTCATGCTTATTTGGTAATATTATTGACAGGTTATAATAAGAATACTGAAAAATAATGTTTTTTTAAAGAGATAACAAGATTTATACACTTAGATACAGTAAAAATTAAATTTTGAAAAACCACAATATAAAGTGTGTTGGGAAAATTTATTGACTAGGGAACGGATGATTGTGATATATGAGGGGAAGGCTCAATTCAACCTATGCGATTTCTATTTTTTTTTTCCTCAGTAAGAATACATTCTTTTGATGTTACTTTTCAAAAATTTGTCAATGAAATTTGAATAACAGATAATTTAGGAAACTAAGACTTCTTTGTAAAAAAGAAAGTTGGCAGAAGTATTTTATCCATTCCAAGCATCATATTATCATCAGATCTAGTCAAAAGCATTTCTTTCCAAAATTGCATAAGATTCAAAACCAGTTCTCTCCTATAATCATTGATTTCAATAGAAAGAAGAGAAAAAAAAAAAAAAAACATTCCAGTACGGAACAATTGAAAAAGAAAAGACAAGTAGGTTCAAACACACAGAAAAATACTAGTTAAAATTGACTTCACTTCATATGAAGAGTAACTGTGGAAGAAATTGTATATGCAGCAGGCAGTATAAATATTAAGGTAGGAGGTAGAGAGGTTTATGGCTAATTCAATAGTCTATTGAAAAGTAGGGAGCAGGGGATGGTCATGGTTAATTCTGTGCTTTTCCCCCCATTAATCTGAAATGTGGAGGAACAAGAAGCCGGAACAATTACAGAGGTATGTTGCAGTCTTTTTTTTTTTTTTTTTTTTTTTTTAAGATTTTATTTATTTATTTGACAGAGAAAGAGCACAAGTAAGCAGAGCGGCAGGCAGATGGAGAGAGAGAAGCAGGCTCTCCGCTAAGCAGGGAGCCTGATGCGGGGCTCGATCCCAGGACCCTGGAATCATGACCTGAGTTGAAGGCAGCTGCCTAACCAACTGAGCCACCCAGGTGCCCCTATGTTGCAGTCTTTTAAGTGAGTTAATGATCTTCTGACTGTAAACCTACTAATTTCATCAGCGAGCACTTCCCACCATTTATTTATACAAAATATAAATCTCAATTGTAATAAAATCATTAGTGAAAAAAGTTTTCAGTTAAGTATAACATCTCTTGATATTTTATCCTTATCAAACAGATTCTGTGTACCATGGAAGTATGGCATACTGCTCAAAGTGCAGCCAGATGTATGAGCATAACTCTTAAGGGGATATCAAATATGAAATATGATTTCCCTAGGTTATGCAGCATAATACATCAGCAATAGGTTAAATCAGGAGGAAGATCTAAATTGGATCTATGAACATCAAGAATGACTTAAGTAATTGTATATTCATCCATACACTGAAGAAAAAGGTATCAGTGTACAATTTGAAGAAAACAAGAGTCAGAAGATGTTTTTATTGACCATCCATATACTCTTTTTTTAATGTGACAAAACTCTAACAGAACAGGGTGAAATGTTTGGCAAAGCCGTTTATAGTGTGAGGCTAATACATCAAATTATCCTAAATAAAAGCAATAATACATACAAATTGCTGGACTATCTTTGCTTTTTATTTATTTATTTTTTAAATTATTTTTTTAAGACCTATTTTTTATTTGTTTGAGAGAAAGCATGAGCGGGGAGCAAGGGGAGAGAGAACCTGAAGCAGACTCAGGGCTGAGCACACAGCCCAACATGAGGCTTGATCTCATGACCCTAAGATCAGACCTGAGCCAAAATCAAGGGTGGGCTGCTTAAGCACCCCCTTTGTTTTTATTATATGTTTACCAGGCAACATTTGATTAAACTGTAGGTTTTTCTGTGAAGGCTATCTCGTATTATGCCTGAATCCTATTATCGTTATGATTTACTCATGATTTTATAAATGGGTTTCCTGAAGTTGGCTACTATAAAGTAGATAACATGAAAGAGTGACCTCCCTTAATGTGTGGATATATCTCCTTAGGAGATCAGGACATGTGTCAAAATGAACAGCCAACAAAGATAAGCACAATTGGACAGTGAGTATCGACAAACATCTAAAATTCTGTGATTCAAGGAATAACCTTGCGGAATAAAGTGTCTAATAAACCAGTGACAGTAACCTTATTTTAAATTAAAAAAAATACAAAACATGTGTCTATGAACATGTTCCTTATCAACTGGGTTTTGTGTACTATGTGCCATATTGCAAACTGTTCACAGTGTAGCCAATGTATAGTAAGAATAGAAATGTGCTCAGAATCACCATACATCTTCCTACTTCTGACTTTCGTAGTATGTATGTCTGTGTGCACATACATGTGTGCATGAAAGTTTACACATTCTAACCATGATTCCAGTTTTCCCTGGATTTATTCATACTACTTTAGCACATCCCTATTAGAATTGGTACAGAACAGATATGCATAATATAACCTTTTCCTTCTCTATTGTCTTCAGTATTTCTTTAGGACACAAAGCCCAGGCAAATATAACTTATATATTTTATTCTGACTTTAGCTGTCTATAATAGCACAACATGAGCATACATGAAAATAATTTATGTTTTTTAGTAGATAAAAACTTTAGTAGGTATTTTCGCTTGCTGTAATTCTTAGAATATTTGATACCATTTTTCATCATATGACATCTTAGCAAAGATATTTTCCCCTTACTATTATTAAAAATCTATGACTTAAAATGATTAATATTTTATAAAACATATTAATATACATAACATATAAATTAATGAATTTCATCCTTTCAAAAATCATTGATTATGTGAGTTTGAATTTCAAATGTTCATCTTTTAGAATGTCTGTATGATAATCATGTGAATAGGCCATATCAATTCTGTTAGAATACATATAAGAGAATATCTTATCAAATAGATTTTAAAAAAATAGGTGAAATCTGAAATTCTAGTTCTGAAGTTAGAAGATTATTGATATGTGATAACTTTGTGATAGAAATGACCAGTATGTTTTAGTTTTTATTAATCAAGACAAGCATACCTGGTCTCTGGCTAAGAACTCAGTTATTTTTAAGCCATATTTATAAAAGCTTTTTTTTTTTCTCATAGTTTTCAGATAATTTTTCCTCTTTACTTCTCAAAGTAAGATGTCTAAGAAGATTCTAAGATGTTTCAATAAACTGATACCCTCTCGTTTTGCTTTAACAAAGAATAGTTTGAAAATTGTTGATGGTTATAAATGCATCCTGCATATAACTTCCTTTTTTTCAGAAGTCCAAAATTTATGAGACAAAAGATTAAGTGCTATTATAGTTCATCATGATCCTTTAAATTCATAATAGGCATACAACCAAGTTGTGAATAAATTGCCAAAAGAATCTTATATATAAATGAATTATATGTAAGATTATGTTTGAGATGCAGGTATTTCTCAGAGGATAATGATATTGTGAAATTACATGAATCAAATCACAAAAATGACTTCCAAGGAAAATGGGACATACTTTTGTCTTAACCTTTTATTTTAAATGAATAAATCCCATTTGGTACGATTTCTCCCGTTAAGTATAAAAATCATAAGTCTTCAATTCTTATAAATGTCTTCAATTCACTTTCTAATATTAGGCACATCCTTTAGAAGTCCTTGAGTTTTGCTGTCATAAATATTCAGTAGGGTTTTTTTACATTTAAAATTTTTGCAGTTAATTTTCAATACATTTTTCCAACAACAGCCATCAGGCATTGATATATTCAAATAACACAATAGTAATAGGAATCATATGTAATTTGCAATTTTAATACAAAAAATATTTTTTAAAAAAACTTATCAAAATTTAGATTTTTTTTTCCAAATTTAATCAACAGTGCCACCAGGTGGTTACATTAATGCAAGAAAAGGACAAGTTAAAATCATTTAATATTTTGAAAATATAAGTTTATTGGGGCTTATATTTCACAAAAAGTAACATACTGATGTGCATAGTTAAATTTAATGGAAATTAATCTGAAACTTTTCTGTAGATGTTTTTTTCTATATAGTAAGCTGTTATTAATTAGCCAGCCTCATAAAAACTTGATGAACAATTTAATACCAATTTGTGGCCCATAATATCTTCAGTAGTAAGTAAAATTATTTTTGAATTCTGCCATTTGAATAATATATAAATGCCAATAGTTCAAAGAGGCCAAATGAAAAATGTACAGAATGTTTTAGAATAACATAATATAAATGTGTTCCTCTCACTGAGATTTTTCTGAAAGTGTACCTTAATAAACACTCATGATCTTTTAAGTTAGTTGGCGTTCTGGTGTCCTCAAAACCAATAGCTTTATCCTGTATCTTATCAATGTTCATAATTGTGTATGAGTCTCAATGCAACATTTAAATGCATTCTTTTACCTTCATTAAATGCATGCATTATTTTCCTCATATTTCCCTTCCTGTGTTATTATAGCCATGGGCCATTGATAGCATTCCTGATGACTCTTCAACCATCACACTCACTGGAAGAGTAATTGCCCTAATTGCTGAATTTGGGATAAAGGAGAAACTGGGCTTGCATATTTCTGCTCCTTACTTTTCTGATTGGAGTCTATCCTAGCTACACAATGTCTGTATCTTAAATTTCTTTTCAGCTGTGGGTAAGCTTGGCTGTATGAGTCTATGATTTCCAACACTGCTGATGACTAGACGATCACAATGGCCTACTTTGAGAGAAATTAGGAAACATACAAGACCATAAATACAAGCTGTGTTCTGTTATATCAATATTTTCAGTAACAAAGATGATATTTTGGTGCCTATCTCCTCACACTTTCACTTATTTCTGAATTGATTACCACTTGAGTGGGAAACAAAGTATTTTTTACTGCCTTCCTTCAAAAGTCAACAAACTATAGAAATTGTAATGACTGATCAAGCACAAATAACTTGCTAAACCAGGAAAAAAAGACAACTTGAAATTTGAGGAAACTGAGATATTGTTTTCTTTCCTTTTAATTTTTTTAAAGATTTTGTTTATTTATTTGACTGAAATAGAGATATCACAAGTAGGCAGAGAGGCAGGCAGAGAGAGAAGGGGAAGCAGGTTCCCTGCTGAGCAGAAAGCCTCATGGCCAGGCTCCATTCCAGGACCCTGAGATCTGAGCTGATCTGACCTGAGATCTGATCTGAGCTGACCCTGACCTGAGCTGAAGGCAGAGGCTTAACCCACTGAGCCACCCAAGCACCCTGACATTGTTTTCTTTTAACCCGATCAAAAAATTCAACACGCAACCAAAACAGTAGCATATCTTTGTGTAATTTTCTCTATATTTTAGGTACCCAACAACAAAGTAATCAGTCAATATAACCAAATTATTGACAAGTTTTACCTTTGAGGAAAGTTTTAAAGAATGAACCATTTGAGTCTAGTTTTTCACATTCTGGAAATCTTCAGATTCTCAATGTCTTTCATATTGAAAAGGATGTGTTAATCAGATGCAAATCCACTTAAAAAATAAAAATTAAAAAACCCCAAATTTGAATATTTAAAAACAACATGATTGAGGAAAAGTTTTGCCACAACTGTTACTTTCACTAGCTACCAAATGAAACATTAGATCTCTCCACATATCTGGTGCCATGTCATCACCTCCAGATACATGCAAAATAATTCATATGTTCTTCCATTGCAAAATTGTCACTGCATTTTCCTTCTTTACAAGTTAGTGCACAGGCTCCTAATAGGAATTTAAGGATCTCCACAATGTGACCTTAATCTATTTCTCCATGTTATTAGAATCTCTTGTTGCTGAAGCCACAGGGAAAAAAAATATAGAAACAGTTCATAAATTTAATGAAGGTAGACAAATTAATAAGTTCAAATGTTGCTGTAAGTTTGGCTTACAAATAATTATTAATATTGATAGAAATATATAATAAAATAACCTTTACAATAACCACAATGATTCCCACAACCTAGTATCAGGTTCCTGTGGATATTCTCCTACCCCCTTAGTGTGGACATAACCTAGTGACTCACTTCTAATGAAGAGAATGTGGCAAAAATGATGGGATGTCATTTCTAAGATTAGGTTAAAGAGTGGCTCTAGCTTTGCTGGGGTTTCTCTGAAGTAAGCTATCTGTCATGTTGTTAGTTTTTTCATGGAGAGTCTCAAGTGACCAGAAACTTATATTTCTGGCCAAAAGCTGGCAAGGAACTATGACCTGCCAGTGGCCATGTTAGTGAGCTTGGCAACTGATCCTCCTGCAAGTTAGATAAATGTAGCCTTTGCCAACAGATAGACTACAAGCTGGTGAGTGACCCTGACCAGAGGTTCTCAGTGAGCTATCTCCAGATGCCTGACCCCAGAAGCTGAGATAATAAATACTAGTTGTTTCAAGCCTATCTCTTTAGAATAATTTTCAGCTCAGAAGTGGAAAATAAATACACCTGTGTAGGGATAACTGACAAGGAGAGACCACCATGTCTGCACCCTTGTCAGACAAACTGGTGAAGATTCTGACTCCCTCCCAAGCTGGCCTGGCAGGTCCTGTCCAATTCAAGTCAAAATTGCAGGAATGATAAGGATTACCAGTTGTCCTTGACTGGGGAGGGAGGAGAAAGAGAAGATCAGTAAGTAAATGTCTTATAATTTGTTACTATCCCCCAGTCAACCCCCAAAAGAAAGATTCCAGGATGTGATAGCTTCACTTTGACTATCAGTAGAAGTCCCCAAGATGGAGTGACCGGCTGTGTTTTTGAGATCCAAGGCTAGCTGCGCTGCACACCTTCTGGAATTATTTGCCCTCTTGCCTTTGTTGCTTCTTTTTGCTTTCTTCATGCCATGTTCAATGGCACTACCCTCCCCAGGAAAACTCTAATCCAGAGGTTTTTGCCTCAGCCTTTTTCAGGAAAACTTCCAGCAGCAAATATATTCCTTACCTATGCTTCTAAAAGTAGAAGTTCTTATGAAAGTCCACCAAAACCTAATTTTAATTATCTTTAACTTGCTATAAAATGATGTTTAACTCACGTATATTATATACTTAACTTATTTTAGCCAAAGAGAGCTAGAACTGTGAAAATTCTGATTTTTCCTCCAAATCTTTAGGAGCATAGTTCTGAAAATTTAGTTATATTTAATGCTGGTGTGAGGTTATCATAAATTCATCATACTTATTTTCGAAAGAAATAATTTAGGGGTGTCATGGGTTAAGCCTCTGCCTCAGGCTCAGTTCATGATCTCAGGGTCCTGGGATCAAGCCCTGCAGCTCTCTGCTCAGCAGGGAGGCTGCTTCCCCCCCTCTCTCTGCCTGCCTCTCTGCCTACTTGTGATCTCCATCAAATAAATAAATAAAATCCTAAAAAAAATAAATATAATTAATTAACTAATTAATTTGAATGCTAAGGTTAGGTATTTAAAAAAATCATAAACTGGATGGATACCCGTGATGTAGTTTTTCAAGTAGTATTGTTGGAAGATTGGAGCCGAAGACCAAGAAAGAATTCTTGCCAAGTCTGTGGTGCAAAAAAGGTGATTTTATTAAAGCAAGGGGACAGGACCCAGGGGCAGAAAGAGCTGCTGTCCTGAGGTTATGAAGAATGGCTGATTATACTTGGGATTTGGGAGGGCGGGTTAGGAACAAGCAAGGGATCCAAAAGCACTTTGATATGCTAAAGAAGATTCAGGATACTGGAGACCTTACTATTACCAAGCTAAGGTTGTTTTTACCTCTAGCAAGGCATTAACATTAAGACAAATTTTCCTGGAGGAGTTTCCTGAAGGACTGTTATACTCTGCTTGGCTCAAGTATTTGTCAATAGGCTATAGATTATAAGGAAAATTTATTTTATTTACATTTTCTTCTACCTTTGTTTCTGACATCACTATGGAGGGGAGGGTGATGTTGGCTCCAGGAAATTGAGTCTATGTGTTACTGAAGTTTAGGCTATTGATAAGAATGCTTTTTCCTTGTAAATCACTAAGACGTTCGTAAACTGATGGAGACACAGGTCCTACAGGAAAATGATCTCTGTCAGATAACCATTTGCTTTTTCCTTTCCTTAATTTTGGGGCAGCCATGAGTGCCTGAGAGCAGGACGGGGGTGGGGAGGTGGCTCTAGGTGTCACCTTGTACTTTTGTCCTGGGCTTAT
>NW_019154086.1:90412316-90495120 GCF_002288905.1 Enhydra lutris kenyoni | reverse complement strand
CTTCTGCTTTCTGCTCCCTCACTATATATATATATATATATATATATATATATATATATATATATATATATTTTTTTTTTTTTTTTTAATGCTCTAGAATATCTACTAAGATTCTGACAATGAGGTATTTAAGACATATCATACCAGGTTCTGGGTTTGATTTAAGGTTGAAAATCAGTAAGGTTGGTGTAAGCGGCCCCCCCTCAGTTGAACAGCCATTTTATTGTTTATGCAGTAAAACTTAAATTGACCCTGCCTCCCCCAGGGGAATTTACTTAAAAGCAAGTCCAGGAAACCAGTCCCAGGTAACAGCCCAAAGACAAGGGTAGGTCAGGTCAGGTGGAGACATTCAATCAGTGAGGGTGCATACTGTCTCCTAGCTACCAAGGTGATAGGCTAGTTTCCATAGCTACTATGGGGTGAATTGTATTTCAATTAGCCACCTGTGTGTGGCCAGGCCCAACCACATGGCCTTTGCTCTATAAAAGTTAGTCTGGAAAGCAGGGAGGGGTCATCCTCTCTGTAAGGGGCAGCCCCAGCTGGTATGTTTGACGGTAGGTCTGATTCTTGATGCTTGGTGTGAAATAAAGCTTTGCTTGACCTTTGCTTTGTATCAGTCTCGCTCCTTTAATCATGGACCCATTACTGGGGGACCCAACACTGGGGACCCAACAATTGGCAGCATCTCTAATGTATGATATGTTTATATGAGAGGAATACACATGATTGCTTTTTTTTTTTCATTCTGTACTCTATGTTATCTGCACCTACTATAAGATCAGAGATGCTAAATAGTGTGAGAAATTATATAAAGAAAAATTTCAGTAACTAAAACAACCATAGCTCAAGTTCCAGAATACAAAAGAAAGCTAGATAAAAGATATTTAGTTTGTCCTCAACTGCCACTGAATTACAGTGAATCATGAAAATTTATTGGCTGTATATAAATTAGAGAAGAGTCAAAGGAGAAAGAGGAAAGATGACCCAAAAACTTGAAGTTTTGCCAGATGCAGCTTAACAGATGTGAAATATCTTTGGTCTTGATCTTAAGAAGACTTGAAGATTCAGCATGTAATAAATTCTACCTAATAAGAACAATTGGTAAGAAAACTCAGAAAAATGAATTGAAGTCAATATTTTGAATATGTGAATGATTCATATGAGGCTGTGTTAAAGGGATAATTATTAGGGGTGTCTGGGTGGCTCAGTTGGTTAAGCAGCTGCCTTCAACTCAGGTCATGATCCTGGGGTCCTAGGATCAAGCCCCATATTGGGCTCCTGCTCAGCAGAGTGTCTGCTTTTCCCTGTCCCTCTGCCTGCCACTCTTCCACTTGTGATCTCTCTCTGTCAAATAAATAATTAAAATTAAAAAAAAGAAAATTATTAGTAAACATAATCATGGTCCTAATAACACAAAGCAGTTCTCTATGCATATGTTTACACAAATAATGGACCTCTATGCCATAATCTCAAGGTGATCTTGAAAGTTTCTAGGCAAATTTTGCTCACAAATACAAAATGATCTTAAAGCAGTGTTTATTTAGGAATATTCCAAACTCCAATTTATTTTTCAGCCTGGTAGTTTTCTTGCCATAGTTTTTTAATGGTTAAAGCATATTCTGAACCATTAGTAGTCATTCTTAAAACATTGGCTTTGAAAAACTCATCAATATGATTATATGGCTGATATTAAATATTTGGGGCAAAATTCCAAATCTACTGGTTTATTGCTGTAGAACATGTATTTTCTTTCTAATTTATTTCTTAAATAAAATTTCATATTTCTCTTTATGAAGTAAGTATCCTGACCCTGTTGACTGAAATTGTATAATTCATTGATTTGATTGCCTATTATAAATATTCTCTTTTGATTTCAACAGTAATCATTGGATTAATTTTTTTAAGCTGTGCTAACCAGTGTCAAGCTAGATTTGTATCCCATCAATATTCTATTACCAAAAAAGTATAATTTATAGCGACTTTTTCATGTAATGTGGGTCATTGGCAAAAATAAGAGCCCTGCTGGCTTCATAAAGTTAGAGGGTTCCAAATCATTAACATACAAAATTAATAATAAACCATTTAACATAGACCCTTGAGGGAGACCAGATGTTCCTGCCTAATTAGAGAAGACCTGACCCTAGATGACAGTACATTTCAATCACCTTTTTAAATAAGCATAAAGCCAAACTACAGAGCTTTAATACAGCTCATAGTGAATGCCTAGGATTAAGGAAGACTCATTGAAATGTCAAACTATGTAAAGGTCAGAGGAGAAAAAAAATCACACTAATATAAATAGAGAAACCAATCTTCCCTTTTTGTCCTTATGGGAAGAGAGGGACAAGTTTTTCTTTTATCACTATTATTGAGCGATAAAAAATTTTAAAAAATCTTCTGGATCAAAATTTGAGATATAAATATAATGAGGTAAAATAATAGCTAAACTTAAATGTGCTTATTAGAATCTTAATATCTAAATATTTTTGTCTTAACTAAATTCTAAATTTATATTTTAAAAATCCAAAAATATAATAACATTGAAAATATTAAAATGAATATTATTAAGTCAAATGCTAATGTTTTAAAAGATGAATAAAAGTACACAAACCTCTTTCAGACCTGGTCGCAAAAATTACAGAACACGTCCACACACAAGATTATGTCAAAGCAAAAGACACAAAGATCAGGGAGAGGTAACTGTAAACTTGAAAATCTAGGACAGACTTTGTCAAATAATGGCCCATGCATCAAATCTGACCTTCCTTTTGTTTTTCTTAACACACTGTATTAAAGCACAGTCATTTTACATTTTGTTTCTTGCTGTTTTGGGGCTACAAGGGCAGCGTTGAGTAATTGCTGCAGACTGTGGAATCTACAAAGCTAAAAATATTCCTATCTGTCCCCTTACAGAAGAAGTTTGCCCACTGCAGACAAAATGAAATTGACAACTTTTGAGAGAAAAAAAAAGAAAGAAAGAAAGAAAGAAAGAAAAGTTACACAGAAATATATTAACACCTATTGAAGAAACTGAAACAAAAGGAAGAAACTAGCCAAAAATGAGTAGAATTCCAGACAGTTTTAACATTGAATTCACCATATAATGTTGTAGATATGATATACAGAATAAAGATATAAATGGATATAGATAGATATAATAAGGGTATAAAGGCATATCTCTAAAAAATGGACAAGAACTGTTTGAGAAAATTAACTGTAAGGCAGTCTTACTCGTAAAATTGATGCAAAAGCAACTAATTAAACTACTATGAACCAAACCTAGTAGTGAATGAAAGACTCTTACCACAGAAAGAAAAAAAAATTATTATTTAGTATTAGAAGTAGTTAACTTAATTCACAGACTTAAAAGAGGCTAGTAAAAACAAAGAATTAATCCTATCAGTCTAATAGATCTGGGGTTGGCAAGTAGGCATTATGTTGTAAAACAGACACAAACAGAACTGTGATAGAAAATACAAAGCAAAGATTATATATTAGATACAGGTTTCAATGTAGAGTGAAAAATTATAGTCAAAAATTGCTGATATTTAATATATTATAGCAGTTACATAATTACACATGTACATTATTGTAACTATATCTCTGATTTTTTTTTCTTTTTTTTAAATTTATTTGACAGACAGATCACGAGTAGGCAGAGAGGCAGGCAGAGAGAGAGGAGGAGGCAGGCTCCCTGCTGAGCAGAGAGCCCGATGCGGGACTCGATCCCAGGACCCCGAGATCATGACCTGAGCCCAAGGCAGAGGCTTTAACCACTGAGCCACCCAGGCGCCCCTATATCTCTGATGTTTTAAATATTTTTATTTTTCAATAATATTTCAAAGTCAGTTAGATGATTTTGAGGTTTTCTTATAAATCCAATAAATATCAAATACACAATAGCACATATTAAGAATAGGATATTATAATTGATACTCTTCTCTATTATTAAAAAATAAGAAATAAAAATATATTTAAAATGTTATAAATACTTAACTTGATGCATTCAAATATCTAATTTATTAAAATTTAATGATAAAAATATTTCCAATTAAGCATCTAGCTTTATGGGGGAAAGTTTCCAAGTTTAACAAAAGAAATTACAAATCAGTCATAAACATTATCTTTTCTTTTTTAAGATTTATTTATTTATTTTTAGATGGTGGGGAGGGGCAGAGGTAGAGAATCTTAAGCAGACTCCACACTGGGCACAAAGCTGAAGGCGGGGCTCCATCTCAGGACCCTGAGATCACAACCTGAGCCCAATGGAAGAGTCAGACACTTAACTGACTGTGGCACATAGGCACACCATAAACATCATCTTGAATAAAAATATATATACATATATCCATGATGATTGGAGATTTAATGCATGCTCAATTGATTAGATTTTATTAATTCATTTCTTTTTTCTTTTCTTTTCTTTTTCTTTCTTTTTTTTTTTTTTTTAAGTAGACTCCACACCCAGGAGAAGCCCAATGTGAGGCCTGAACTCATGACCCTGAGATCAAGACCAGAGGTGAGATTGAGTTGGACACTTAATCAACTGAGCCACCCAGGTGCCCCTTATTTTGCTCCAATAAACTTAATTATGTATGAATGCAACTAAGGTTTTTAGGACAGTAAATAGATAATGTTCACCAGACTAGTAACTGGCTTAATCATTCATGAAAATAATTCTTAGAATGAAGTCCTAATAGCTACATGAAAACTTTGATTAGGATAAAAGGATTTTAAAAATCTATTGAAAAATCATGGATCTTTCAACAAATGATTCTGAAACAACTGATTACCAACCCTGGGAAAATAAACAAACATAAAATTGTGTCATTAACTTATTTTATATTAAAATACAAAGAAGTATGTCCAAATTAGATTCAAAAAGTTCAAAGCATAGAAGAGAGAAAAAGTTGACTACATTTTTTTTAATAATACCTGTAAGCTTAAAGACACCATAAAGATAAGTAAAGATAAGTCCCAGACTGGAAGGTTATATTTGCAAAGCATATGTCAAACAATATTAATAAAGAACTCCTGTAAAATATTAAGAAAAGACAAATATTTCAATAAAAAAATGGACAGTTCTATAACTGGCAAACACAAATGGTCAAAAGTATTACCAAAAGATTTCGTAGTTTTTAGTAGATAATTCTCATACGTAAGTCCTTAAACCAAGTCTACTTACTACAAATCTAGATACATGTAAGATCTTTTCTATGACTTTATACTTAAAAGAAGTGTTGTAGAATGAAAATACCTTCAAATTTATTACATATTGCCTACTTTCTTTCCAAAGTGACTATCTTATATCTGTTCATTTTCTTCTATTTTTAAAATCATTCCATATTATCAGATTATTTAGTTTTAGTTAAAGGTTGTGAGGTGGCATTAAATTATTGTAGCATTCCCCTGATAACACTGAGTATGTTCACATCCTAGCAATTGTTACTTTTTTTTTCCCCTTTAATTTTAGCTATTCTGTTGGGGTACAGTAGTATTTCACTGTGATGTTGACTTACATTTTCTTGATTAGTAATGATTTTCAGCAGCTTTTAATGTGCTTACTCTTGGTCTTTGCATATCATCTTGCTAATATATAAAAATACAATACATTTTTGGACATTCACCTTGTATGTTAATCTTCTACTTCTCCTGGAAAGATGGTGTTCAGTATTTTAGCATTTACCATGATGATAGTTGTGGGCTTCTTATAAATATTCTTTGTCTGAGGGAGTTTTCTTCTATTACTAATTTGCTGAAAGCTTCTCTCATAAAAAAAAAAAAAGGCATCATTAAATTTTATCACATCCTTTTTCTCTATTTATTGGAAAGATCACATTTTTTCTATTTTGTTCAGTTATGGCCATGAATAAAATCAATTGATTTTTTTCAAATTTAAAATCAATTGTGTCTGTAGGTTAAGCATTCTTGGACATTATCTATTTATTATTATTTTTTTATTTTTATATATTATTAGATTCAATTTGCTAATATTTTGCTTAGGATTTGTGTCTATATGTTTGTGAAAGTTATTGGCATATAATTTTATCTCCTCATAATATCCCCAAGGTAGTTTTCTTTTAATTTTCCTGCTTAGTGCTTTTCAGGATGTTTGAGTATCTGGATTTTTAATATCAGACTTGGATAATCCTTATTTATCATTAATTTAAATATTTCTGTCTGGATCTCCTTCTGAATGTTGGATTTTTGTTTATGTCTTATATCTCTTTATGCTTTAATATGGGGATTTATTTTTGGAAAAGGTTTTGGAAGTTGTCTTCTAGTTACGCATATTTACAGTGATAAACATTAATAGGCATTGTTTCAATACAATCTTGGGGGAATATAGGTCACAAAAGATTGGAGCGTAGTTTAAAATTTTAGGTAGAAAATAACTGACAATGATTAGATCATTACTATATTGTTAATAGTAAATAGAAAACAATGTTGTTTGAAAATATGAGAAACGAGAGGGGTGCATGGGTGGCTCAGTTGGTTAAGCAGCTGCTTTCAGCTCAGTTCATCATCTCAGGGTCCTAGGATCAAGTCCCACATGGGGGCGTGGTGCTCAGAGGAAAACCTGCTTCTCCCTTTCCCTCTGCTGCTCCCCCTACCTATGCTCTCTGTCTGCCAAATAAATAAATAAAATATTTTTTAAAAATATGAGAAATGAGAGTATTATGTCATAGATCACCTTTCAATCAAGAATAGATATTTTTAATTGTTTCTGTGTATCATATAAGAACATTGTCAGTATCATTCTTTTGCCTATTGCTGTCCAGTTTTTCCAACACCGTTTGTTAGAGACTTTTTCCAATTGGATATTCTTTCCTGTTTTGTAAAAGATTAATTGACCATATTGTTGTGGGCCCATTTCTGGATTTACTATTCTGTTCCACTGACCTATGTGTTTGTTTTTGTGCCAGTACCACACTGTTACAATTACTACAGCTTTGTAATATAACTTGAAATCTGGAATTGTGATGTCTCCAATTTTGGTTTTCTTTTTCAAGTTTGCTTGGCTAGATGGAATCTTTTGTGGTTTCATACAGCTTTAGTGTTGTTTGTTCTAGCTTTGTGAAAAACTGCTGTTGATATTTTGTTAGGGATTGCATTAAATGTGTAGATTCCCTGGGTACTATAGACTTTCTAACAATATTTGTTCTTCCAGTCCAAGAACATGGAAAGTTTTTCTATATTTTTGTGTCATCTCCAATTTCTTTCATAAGTGTTTCATAGTTTTTCAGAGTACACATTTTTTACGTCTTTGGTTATGTTTATTCCTAGGTATATTATGGTTTTTGGTACAATTGTGAGTGGTATTAGTTGCATAATATCACTTTCTGATGCTTCAGTATTGGTGTATAGAAATGCAACAGATTTATGTATGTTGATTTTGTATCCTGTGACTTTACTGAATTCATTTACTGGTTTTAGCAATTTTTTGGTGAGTCTTTGGGTTTTCTATAGAGAGTATCGTGTCATCTGAAAATAGGAGAAGATGTACTTCTTCCTTTTGTATTTGTATGGCTTGTATTTTGTTGTTGTTGTTTGATTGCTGTGGCTAGGATTTCCTGTACTATGTTAAATAACAGTGATGAGAGAGGACATCCCTGTCTTGTTCCTAACTGTAGAGGAAAACCTCTCAGTTTTCCTCCATTAAGGATGATATTAGTTTTGGGTTTTTCATATATGGCCTTTATGATGTTGAGGTATATTCTTTCTATCCCTACTTTGTTGGATTTTTATCATGAATGGATGTTGTAATTTGTCAAATGTTTTCTCTTCATCTATTGAAATGATCATATGGTTCTTATCCTTTCTTTTATTAATGCGATGTTTCACATTAATTTGCAAATATTGACTTGCAAATATTGAACCACCCTTGCCTATGATCCAGCAATGGCACTGTGAATAGGTATTTACCCAAAGAATACAAAAATACTAATTCAAAAGGATACATGCACCCTTATGTTTATAGCCGTATTACCTATAATAGCCAAATCACACAAATAGCCCAAATGTCCATAGACATGAATGGATAAAGAAAACGTGGTGTGTGTATGTGTGTGTGCGTGTGTGTGTGTGTGTGTGTGTGTGTGTGTATTACTCAACCATAAAAAGGATGAAATCTTGCCATTTACAATGACATGTATAGAGCTACAGAGTATTATGCTAGGTAAAATAAGTCAGTCAGAGAAAGACAAATATCATATGACTTCATTCATATGTGGAACATAAGAAACAAAACAAATGAGCAAAAAAGAATTAAAAAATGGAGTGAGGCAAACCAAGAAACAGACTTTTAACTAAAGAGAACAAACTGATGGTTACCAGGAAGAGGTGGGTGGTGAGGGGATGGGTTAAATAGGTGAGGGAGATTAAGTAGTGCACTTGTGATGTGCGCCAGATATTGTATGTAAGTGCTGAATCACTAGATTCTATACCTGAAACTAATATTACACTGTATATTAACTAACTGAAATTTAACTAAAATCTTGAAAAAAAGAGAATGGATTTTTTTTTCAAATTATTTGCTTAGTTTTATAATAAGTACACATGTGTTCTCACTGAGCTCAGATTACCTGATTCAGATTACCCTCTGAAATTAATTTCATATGAGAAATATGTAGTCTGTATTTCTTACAATATGTTTGGGGACTGTCAAACTATCTCCAGCTTAGCCTACTAAAGAAAGCTAGAACTTCAGTTTTCTGCAATTAAACTGTGTGTTATTTTGAAAAAAAAAAAAAAAAAAAGATTTATAAAAGGAAACATTATCCCATTGGCATTTACTGTTTTTGCCAATACATTTTCCTGTTGGTCCTTTCATGCCACTTTTTACAGAATTATTTAAATGATTTAATATAATTATGCAATGTTGTTCTTGGATAGATGACTAGGAGACCATATCCATACAGTATTAAAATTTTTAACAACTATCTATTAAATTGTATTGTTATTATCAGACTCAGTTTTTGCAAATTATTCACCAGTATGAAGCATAATTGTAATGTCCTACACAGCATGTCAATTTGCAACAAGTATAGAAATAAAAAGTGTATCTTAAAAGAGATACATAAATCAGAAACAACCAATATAAAGGCATTGCTGTCTATTTTAGTGTCAAGAGCTTTGAGGCAACAAATGATTTTATAGATTAAACCCTCAACATGACATAAACCTAAATGACATGATGATTCTGAAGAAAAAGTGAGAATCAAGGGTAGCACAAAATTGCAGCTAGATCAATTTAAAAAGTTGAGTAGAATTCTCTTTCTTTTGGTTCTTTATTTGAAGATGAAAAAATTTATCCTCATTATGGTGAATAAGTCAAGTTGAATAAAATGATTTTCTGTTGAAATTTGTTTTTGGTAGGAACACCAAAGGGATGATGGAGGTAGACATACAGCACTCTATTGAATAGGAAATAGGCTTGCCTTAGAAAAAATAATTACAGCTGAAAGTATAAAACAGAATTATAATTTCTTTGAGTGGAAATCATCTCCTTAAACTTGAACAAATAGTGGTGTTCCAAATGATTCCAAAAAAGGAAAAGTGATCATGTATAAATCTAAATACTTTGTATCTCTCATCTCTCTAATCTAATATTAATAATCTTATTTTAAAATTATCTCTCAAGATAATAGTAATTTAATGGAGCATGACAAGTCACCTTATCACCTACGGGTTTAAACAGCAAACAATTTAACTAAGGTTAGGAATTCAGGAGCAGCTTAATTGGGTTCTCTATCTCAGGGTATGTCATAGGGTTGTGGCCAAGATGTCAGCAAGGTTAGCAGTCATTTGAAACCTCAGCTAAGGCTATAGGATTTGCTTTCATTTCGGCTCACTCACTTCTGCCAAAGGCAAAAGATCTGTTTCTTCCCATGCAGCCCTCTTCAAAGGACTGTTGGCATCTTTACAACATGACAGTTGGTTTCCTTTAGGGTGAGTTTTTCCAGAAAGAGAGAAAAGACAGAAAGAAGACTTTATGACCTACACTAGGATGTCACACACCATTACTTATGACATATTTGTTTTATAGGAGTGAGTCACTAAATCCAGTTCATAATCAAGGGTGGGGGAATTGGGTTGCATTTTTTGAGACAGAAGTGCTGAGGATCAGTAGAGATATTTTAAGACTATCATGGAAGAGAACATGATGAAATTTCACATTGTTGTATAGTAAATGGGTTAAGTGCTTACATGTATGCACTGGGAACCAGAGGTGATAGGTTTGAGTGATCATAATGGTTGTTGGAATGCATTCTAAGAGAATGTGATTGTTTAAGCTAAATGTAGGGCTTCTTGTTTTGCTGCCTAATAGTGATAAGGAAGAACCAATGTTGGACTATTCTGAAAATTGAAATTGTGCAGGCTGTAGAAAAAGAAAAAAATAAATAAATAAAATTTCAGAAGACAGGAACCAAAAGAACTTTGTAATTGAAGTGTAGATGTGCAAAGGTGAGGTTTGCTGATTAATGAATAGCAGAAATCTTTTACACCACTTCCCTTTAAATCATCTCATAATATCTAGGGACACCTGGATGGCTCAGTTGGTTAAGCATCTGTCTCTTGATTTTGGCTCAGATCATGATCTCAGAGGTGCTGGGATGGAGCCCTATGTCAGAGCCTATACTCAGTAGGAAATCTGCTTGAGATCCTCTCCCTCTCCCTCTGCCCTCCCCCACCCCGCTCTCTCTCTCTAAAAAAATCAATCAATCATAAATTAATAAATAAACATATAAATAAATCCCTTAGCTTTATTTCATTAAAAAAATTGGATTGAATCTTTTTTGCTTGTGTTGACTCTATATAGACTCTTGGTAAGTTCTAGTCAGGAGGTTTCTGCCCCCACAATTAGCCCTTCATGTCTAGGTTATATTAAACACATTCATGAATGTCATAAAATCACTGAATAATCAGGCAAAATCTGTGAAAAGTACTTAAAATACAATTTTTCATTTGTCTTTACATAAATAGGTATGTGCTACTTACAATTAGTAAGAATGTGAGCAAAACAAGAAGCTTAATAAGCTTTAATAAGAAGCTTGGTAAAGACTAAACAAAATATCACCAAACTTTTCTACATGATAATGCTGAATCTGCATGCCAATAATGTGGAGAGTTGTAATCTCATGTTAAGAATGATCATTTAAATGGTAAATATATTAGGATAAAAACTAGGTTACCCTAACAAGGAATCTTGTTAGTGTGGCTGATAAGATAATGCATTACACTCTCACATCACAGACTGGGCAGTCCAAGCTGGTGGAGAAGGGGTGCTTCAGCCATTGGGGACCTTGAATTGATCCTATTACTTTGATGTTTTAATCATACCTGAATGGAGAGGAAAAGGAATCATTGACCCTGCTGGGTTCCAAAATGCAGTTCTTAATCCAGTCCCTGGCATCCTGCAGGGAGTCCATCTCCAGCCTCTCTATCCAGAGTATCTATGGATTTATGTCATATCCTTCGGGAATTAAATATCACAAGCACCAAGACAGTTAGTAGATATATGGCAATTATCTCCTTGGAGTAAACAAGTTTAATTCTTACTGTCTTGTGTGGGTTTCTTTTATTTTTCTGGCTCCTGCAGACTTGTTTTCAGTTTTTTTTAAATCAACAGTGTGCTTACCATTTCTTAAAGGATTCCGTTCCTTTTGCTTTTAGGCTTTTCAGTGTGGTTTGAAGTATAATTTTAGGCTTTGTCCAACATCTTGAGTGTAAAAGAGAACTATTTATGCCATGATTCTAATTATTATCATTTTTTTCTTTTTTTACATAACATATAATACAGATTTTCCCCACTATCTGAAAGTATAGCATTCTTATGATACCTTTCTTTTTTTTTTTTTTTTAAAGATTTTATTTATTTATTTGACAGAGAGAGATCACAAGCAGACAGAGAAGCAGGCAGAGAGAGAGAGGGAAGCAGGCTCCCCGCTGAGCAGAGAGCCCGATGTGGGACTCGATCCCAGGACCCTGAGATCATGACCTGAGCCGAAGGCAGCGGCTTAACCCGCTGAGCCACCCAGGCGCCCCTTATGATACCTTTCATAAGCCAAAATAACATAAAGCAATGAAGCAGTTATGGTTAATTTATATGAAAAAAAAATTGAGCATTCCTAGATCCACCCCCAACCCCCATCAAGAAAATATCTTTTAAGGTATTTCTGATACCTTAGGACACATCTTGCTAATGGATGCACAAGATAAGTTGAGATAAAAAGCACAGATGCTCAAAGATGCAGCTGAAAAATTTGACAACTTGATGCTGAAATGCTGAGTGTGTAGTTCCTGGGGAAGGAGCTTGGTGGGTCCTTTCTCATTGCTCAGGGTATGCACTGCCTCAAACAGCAAGCTGCAAAACAAATGCTGAATGCTCCCCTCCCCCCCCTCGCCTTTTGCTATTTTTCTTAAAAGTGAAAATCCTCTTTGGATTTCTTTCAGCTACTAAAAACAGGTATTAGGCATACCTGTTGCAGTTCAGTTCCAGGCCACTGCAAAACAAAACAAAACAAAACAAAACAAACAAACAAAAAAAAACAAAAAAACCCCAGCTATGGCAATAAAGCAAGTCAAATGAAGGTTTTGGTTTCCTAGTGCATATGAAAGTTATGTCTATGCTATACTGTAGTCTAGTATGTGTGCAATAGCATTATATCTAAGAAAAGATATGCATATCTTAATTAAAAACCATTTTATTGCTAAAGCATGCTAACCATTATCTGTGCTTTCAGTGAACCTTAATATTTTTCTTGGTAGAGCCAGTCTTGCCTTGATGTTGATGGCTGCTGACTGAGCAGGGTGGTGGTTGCTGAAGTTTTAGGTGGCTGTGGCAATTTCATAAAATAAGACAACGATGAAGTTTGCCACATTATTGACTCTTCCTTTCCTGAATGGTTTCTCTATAGCATGTCACACTGTTTGATAGTATTTTAACCACAGTAGAACATTTTTTTTTTAAATTGGAGTCAATCTTCTCAAAACCTGCAGAAGCTTTATCAACTAAGTTTATATAATATTCTAAATCTTTTGTTGTCATTTCAACAGTCTTCGCAGCATCTTCACCAGGAAAAGATTCCATCTCAAGACAGCACTTTCTTTGCTCAACCATAAGAAGCAACTCCTTATCTATCCTCATTTCCTCAAGAAATTGCAGCAATTCATTCACTTAGCATCTGCTTAAGAATCTCAAGCAGGCTCTGAGCTGAGTGCAGAGCATGATGCCAGGCTTGATTCTATAATCCAGAGATCATGATCTGAGCTGAAACCAAGAGTCAGACACCCAAAAAATTTGCCACCCAGACACCCTGATATTTCTTAAATATTAAGATTTGAAGATCAAAATTACTTCTTGATCCATGTGCTACCAAATGGATATTGTGTTAGCAACCATGAAAATAACATTAACTTCTTATATATTTCCATCAGAGTTCTTGGGTGGCCAAATTTATTATTAAAAAATAGTAATATTTTGAAAGGCATCTTTCTTTCTGAGAAGCAGGTCTCAGCAGTGTGGTTAAATAGTCAGTAAAACGTGTAAACAGATGTGTTATTGTCCAGTGTTTGTTGCTCCATTTGTAGAGCATAGGCAGAGTAGGCTTAAAATAATTCTAAAGGGCCCTAAGATTTTTTGGAATGCTAAGTGAGCATTGTTTTAAACTTAAAGTCAACAATCACATTAGTCTCTAACAAGAGAGTTAGTCTATCTTTTGAAGCATACCTATCTTCTGAAGTGTTGAAGCCAGGCGTTGACTTCTCCTCTATAACTATGAAAGTCCTAGATGGCATCTTTTCCAATAAGAAGGCTGTTTCATCTATGTTGAAAATCTGTTTTGTAGCCACCTTCATTAACCATCTTAGCTAGATGTTCTGGATAACTTGCTGTAACTTTTACTTCATCACTTGATGCTTCACCTGGCACTCTTATACTACAGAGATGGCTTCTTTGTTTAAACCTCATGAATAACAACAACAACAACAAAACAAACACTCATGAACCAGGGGCACTTGGGTCACTAAGTCAGTTAACCATCCAACTCTTGATTTTAGCTCAGGTCATGATCTCAGGGTCATGAGAACAAGTCCTGCATTGGGCCCCCATGCTTAGTAGGGAGTCTGCTTCAGATTTCCTCTTCCTCTGCCCCTCCCCTATTCTTTCTGATTCTTTCTCTCTTTCTTTCAAATAAATACATCTTAAACAAAAACAAAAACAAAAACAAAACAAAAAACTCATGAACCAGCCTCTGTTAGCTTCCAACTTTCATTCTATAGCTTCCTTACCTCCCAGTCTTCATAGAACTAAAAGAATTAAGGCCTTGCTCTGGATTAGGTTTCATATTGAGAGAATGTTGTGGCTGGATTGATCTTCTATCCAGACCAGTTAAACTTTGTATATCAGCAAATAAGTTTGTTTGTCTTTCTTATCATTCATATATTCACTGGAGTAGCATTATGATTTTTCTGATTTTCTTTAAGAACTTTTTTTTTTTTTTGCATTCATTTCTTGGCTGTTTGGTGCATGAGACTTAGCTTTCAGCCTATCTCAACTTTCAACATCCCTTCCTCACCAAACTTAATCATTTCTATGCTGAGAGATGTGCAATTCTTTCTTTCATTTGAATCGTTATAGACCACTGTAGAGTTATTAACTGACCTAATTTCAATATTGTGTGTCTCAGGGAATAGAGAGGCCTGAAGAGAGAGAAAGAGAGATGGAAGAACAGTCCATCAATGGAGCAGTCAGAACACATATCATTTATTAATTAAGTTCCCTGACTCTCAAGGGTGTGATTCCTGATGTTCAGAAACATTAGAATAGTAACTTCAAAAATCACTTACCACAGATCACCATAATAAATATAATGATGAAAAGCTTGAAATAAGAATTACCAAAATGTGACAGAGCCTGAGGTGAATAATTGTTGTTGGAAAAAAATGGTATTGATAGACTCGCTTAATGCCATGTTGCCTCATAACTTCAATTTATAAAAAATGCAATATCTGTGATGCACAATAAAATGAGGTACTAATGTAGTCCTTTTGTAAAAGTAAACTGGTGTAATGCAAACTTTCAAAAACCAGGGGATACCTATATAAATGGTATTATCAATATTAAATCATGGTCTCTATCACAGTGTTAAATATAAGTTAAATATAAAGTTGATTAATTAGGAGTTAGGATGTAAAATATTATTTTAAAAATTATGATACATTCAGTGGGTAAGTTACAATGGAGGCATGAAACATCAGGTTTTGTTTTTTTTTTTTTTTTTAAATATCAGCTTTTTCAAAGAATATTAATGACTTAGAAAATGTTTGGGGTGCCTGGGTGGCTCTGTGGGTTAAAGCCTCTGCCTTCTGCTCAGGTAATGATTCCAGGGTCCTGGGATGGAGCCCCACATTGGTCTCTCTGCTCGGCAGGGAGCTTGTTTCCCCTTTTCTCTCTCTGCCTGCTTCTCTGCCTACTTGTGATCTCTGTCTGTCAAATAAATAAATAAAATCTTTAAAAAATGTTCATAATCTAATATTAAGAATAAGTCAAAATATAATATAACCACATGAAACTTGGTATACATATGTATTATATATAGGATATACATAAATTTAAAAACATTAATCTTTTATCCTTTGGAAAATGAGATATGAGAGGTTTCTTTTTTCCCATTTTTATTGTATAATTCATATGTGTGCCCATTATAATGAAACAACTAATTAGAAAAAAATATATACTGACTGTATTTAATTGTGTGCAGGTAGAAAATGCTTTGATTCACATGTAACAATATAATAATCCAGGATCCATAGTTTTCGTTAAGAACTCAGATGTCCCCCCTTCCCCAGCTATACAAAAAAAGTAGTACATATATAATGTTACAGTTCCATAATAGTTTAAATAAGTAATCAAATAAGCAAAACCCCAAATACATGTGTAAGTTTTACAGAGAGCCAAATTCTTTATAAAACCTAGCAAAATTAACCATTTCCTAGCAAACCAACCTCTGTCTTCTCTTATATATTGGCTTTGCTCATGTCTATTTAATTCATAGTTTTGATAGTCACCCTCAACACTCTGTAATATCTTTTTGTAATAGCTTCTTTCCTAGTATTTAATGAATTAACTAATTAATTTGCTTATTGATTTATTTTAGTATCCAGAACTCTCTTCAGTATATTTCTCTTTGTGTTTTTTCTGTATTGGCATCTGTAGCATGAGGAGCATATATGAAAGCAAGCTCAGTTGCTTGGACAATTAGGCACCTGGGAGATGGGGGAATTTTTCAACCTCCTCCTCCTTGCTTTTCTTATAGAAACCTTTGGGAAATTGGAAATATTTTGAGATATATATATATATATATATATGTATTAGAATATCTTAAGGGAAGAATTGGAAATTCTTAAGATTTATGTTCAGTTGAAATTGAAATTGTTAGCTTCAGATAAGCTTGTCTTCCCTTTCTCAAAGACAGAATGCATGGTCTATTTATCTCTATGGATGCTAAGGTATGGGTGTGGCTCACATTCACCTGCTGAACAACTAACAGAGAATGCGGGAGAAAAAAAAAATGCAGGATAAAGGCAACCTGTCCTCCTCCTCTTGTTTCCCTCCCCCCTCAGAAGTTGAACCTACCAGTCATTTGAATTTTCTGATCATCTATTTATTTATTCTATTCCACTTCAAACTTTTTGACCATGAAACTCCAACTATGTTTATCAAAGCAAAAACACCAGCCGGATAATATTCTGTCACGATTTTCTTCAGGAGTTTGTTGTAAATGAAAGTGTTGAGGCAAAAAAACAAAACAACAACAACAAAAAAACAAACAAAAAATAAAAAACAAAAAACACACACTCACAAGAAGGCCTTATGAAAACTGGGCAATCCTTGCATAAAAATCCGAACAAAGAAAGAATTTATTGGTTTCAAAATTAGTTTACATTAAAAGAACCTTTCTTTTTTTTTTTTCCATTTTAAGGGTGTTTTCTTTTCATATATTTTTTATTAAGAAGAGCAGGGTTTTGAGGAGTGAGAGGTATTACCATTATATAATGTGTATTCCTAACTGAAATTCCTAAAGAAGCATTCTTTCTATGCAGATTGTGAAGCTTAATGTCCTTACTTGGGTTTTGTTTCTAGTTAGCTTCAGAAATTTATCTGGAAATTGTTAAGTAGTAGAAGAACTTAGACAGTAACTTGTTAAGTATATGTTTTCCGGGATGCCTGGGTGGCTCAGTTGGTTAAGCGGCTCCCTTAGGCTCAGGTCATGATCCCAGCGTCCTGCAATTGAGTCCCACATCGGGTTCCTCGCTCAGCAGGGAGCCTGCTTCTCCCTCTGCCTCTGCCTGCCACTCTGTCTGCCTGTGCTCACTCTCTCTGATAAATAAATAAATAAAATCTTAAAAAAAAAGTGTAATGTTTTCCAATAGTTTTTTCTAAGGGCAAAAGAAAGATTAAGTATATTCAGGATGAGGTTTACTAATTAAAGTCTTATAATATACATTTTTCTCTCCTCTATTCCTTTCATTGTAATAGTTATATTTCTTGTGGTGGCTAATGTTATGAATAGAATGTAGCCTTTATTTCCTCAAATTCTAGTTTTTATTTATTAATTTGATTTGACTTTTTAAGAAATTATTCTCTATCTCTTGAACAGGTAAAATTTTTGCATACTAGCAACAAGAAACAATCCAGAATGATGTATGATAATGTAGCAGCATTTTTTTTCTTTATGCACAAATGTTAAATATTAAACACAACTTATTTTTAAGAACCTCAAATTGAAAGTACTATTGAATTCTTATGATAAAAGGAAAAACTGGCTTTAATTCCATATTTCTATTAAATAAGAGAAAAGGAAGGAGAATGTAGGTATGATGTGGAGAGGAAGGGCGAGTTAATGAATGCACATAGAAAACCAAATTAACAAGCAAATAAATAGAATATTTCATAATTAGAAATTAAGATTAATATAAGAAAATATGTATAAAGTTAAGCAAGGAAAAATTAACAAAAATAAATGTCTTATAATTATTGATAATAATGTATTATTATAATTATATGACTTCTATCATTATCAATATTAATATCTCATAATTTCTCAGCAATTTCTCACCTGAAGCTGTGCTATTTGACTCTGGAGATCATTCTGTCTGTTGTTAAAATTGCAGATCTGCTTGGTTAACATAAAATCATTCACTTACATCTCAAAATGCTTTTTCTCGCTTTGTCCATTCCTATTCTTTCACCAGTCCTATCAAGTTAGTTTTTCTTAATTACTCTGCTTTTCTGCTCACCCTGCATAATTTCTGGGTAACATTATCCCCATCTTCCATTACAATCAATATGGGATAAATTCTAATATTTATGTCTGCATCTCTGACATCACAAAAGTGGTTCCTACTAGGCTTCATCATCTGCATGTCACACACATGCCCAGTTTAACTCCCACACTCACTCTTACAGCTACTAATTCTAGTTCAGGTACCCACCTTTCTTTCTGTGGAACCCCACCTTATAACTCTCCTGACTCTAATATTTTTCCAATTAAAAAGATTATTTTTAACCCACTGTTACAAATCCAATCCTTCAACCATTTCACTGTTATGAATCTAATCCTTCAACCATTTTCAACCTTTCTCTGTGTCTTTGTTATTTCTGGAATAAATTCAGACTTTTTTAACATAGCATAGAAGGTCTCTCTGAAAAAGCATCGAATTTTTTTCTAGCCTCACTGCCTATCATTGCTCTTACTAATTTTGTTTTTTACACTCTAACCTTATCAAAAGAGTTATAATTCTGAAAAAGAAAAAAAAATGTTTTTTCACATAATGAAGACATTTACCTCTTTAGAAGTTCCACATGGTCATTTATGTAGCCACTGATGTTCAATGGTTTGTCATTTTAAAGACCATACATTAATTAAATCCTGCACTTTGAACCTACTTAATGATTCAGATGCTAATAAAAGAGCACACTTAGAAAGTAAGCAAGTGTATCAGGGGAATGAAGTAAATTTGTATGTCTCTGTTAACAAGAATTAGTGAAATTATTTATCTCCTCTTATTGGAGACTACAGAGAACACAAATCATGACCTCTCTTTTAATGAAGATTCTGGTTCAGGTCATTAATGTTTTAGAACATATGGTAAAAGAGGACTGTGTGTTTCATTAAAAAGAATCTCTACTCAGCTCCTTGCAAAATTTTTAAGATATTATATACTATTTCATGAACATTTACATATAAAATATGTAAAATAGCAATTCGGCCCTAAAGAGATCAATGTTTATCCACTGCTTTCCTAACATCCATAAAAAAATAAAATAGTGAATCTTTAAAAAACATACTTTAGTTTATAAATTGATCAACTCTAACCCCAAGAATTTATCAATGAAATTAAATATAAGTGCAAAGAATTGTTCATGAAAGCATGACTTTTTTCATCTCTTGAATGTATTTGAAATAATATAAGGTATTTCTCTTTTATATGTAAATGAAAATACCATCAAATGTCTAAAAAAATTGCAGAGTATAATTAAGTAAAAAGTATAGTCTAGTTGCCTCATAAAATGTTTTCTTCATAATCTGTTTTATATGATTTTTATTTCCTTCTAGTTTGAATGTCCTATAATTTTTTCTATCTTCTTAAACAATATTTCACATTTAACCTGTCATTTAACTGAGCATAAGGGCCTTGTTGCTCTTCTCTTGTATTAACACCCAAGAGGAAACAAATTTATTTACTAATGTTCCCAGGAGAAGGCAAAAAGAGACTTGGTTTTACTTATAATATTCAAACATCCCCTAACTCATGGCAGCTCTTTATTTTTCCTTTTTCATTTTTTTTTCCAATCCAACTCTCAAGACCGCCAATACAAGCAAAATAAATTTTGTTACATGTACCAAGATTTTTGGAAATTACCTAATAGAATATTATGAATGCTCAATATTTTAAAGGTTTAAAGTGCAACAGCCATAATTAGAGATCTCTGAGGTGATCTCTAGTTTCTACTGTTAATCCAAAATTTGTGCTAAATTACAGTGTAGAATAGTCTCAGATGTGAGCAATCATCTTGCATTTAAAGAAATGTCTGACATTTAGAATTTAGCTGACCAGAACATGAAGATTGCATTTATACTGAAGCTAATAAAATTTTTTGAATAAAGCATTACACAGGTCCATCTTTATAGCTGACAAAATTTCCTGACAAAATAACATGAATTTATTAATAATTAAATACACTAAAAGATTTTAACATTGAGCATTATCTTAAAAAAGCCAGAAACATATTAGCATTATATATGTAATAATATATAAGAAAGTCCTTAATTTTTCATTATATGAGGCATTTGGAAGATAGAGAAAAGGTGAAAATCATCATAAAGATATGTATATTGAGATATATATTTGACATGAGTAATTTTCTGCAGCAAATATATATTTGCTTTAAAAATTAACTTTTTTTAAACCAAACTATAGATTAGAGGCAAACAGCAGTATAAAATATGTTAAAGAATAAAAGAAAGCTTATAATATTTATTTGAAATATTTGGTACATTTTAGAAGTTAATCCTAATTTCTTTTTTTTTTTCCAAATTCTTTTTTTATGTTATTGAGATATAGGACTATAAAAAACTTAAGATTTATTGAATGTTAAAATCATTTTTATGCATTAATTATAAACACAAATAATATTGAGTTATTATTTAGGATCTTAACAAATACTTTTGTGAAACAGTTTTTTATAAAAATAGAAATATTAAATTACAGATGAAATGGGGCTTTTCCAGAATTACAATGTTAAGAATAATGAAAAATTTGTTAAAGTTAAAATTTCTTTCTTTCTTTAAGCTGATTTGTATGTCATATGATGTGACCATCTCTTTTTTGGCACAAGAAGTTCATGCCCCAGAGTAGAAATCAGCCACTTCTCCAAATAACCTTTATTTCTTTCATGTAAAAAAATAACACTTAGAAGCTAAGTTTTGGCCATTGTGTGTATTTGCTCATTGCTCATTCAGTGGGAAAACAAGAGACAATAACACATACACACACACACACACACACACACACACACGCACATTTGTCATCAAAGATTTGGAGAATGAAAATTAGATAATGGATAAAATTTAAGTTGTAAATTTTTATCAGCATTTTCCAGTGTGACTGCTATTTAAAAATTTATGAAGTAAAGACACATTTTGCATCCACATTTAAATATCAATAAACCTAAAAAATGCTGTAAATCATTTTTTGAGTTACATTGTACTTCATAAACAACTCACAATCACCTTTCAGGATTTATATCCGTCAAGTTCAAAAGTGAAATACAATCTATTATCCAAATGGGACCCATGTGTAACCTAAAGAGTTTAAAAAAAAATTCTGATTGATAGCTAACTTTGAGTTCATAGTTCAATATTTATTGCTTTTGCTTGCATCAGTTCCCAGATATTAGGCATCAAATGAGTAATATATAATAAACTGAAAACTTCTAAAGAAATTTGTGATCATAGTAGAGTTTCAAGCACATATATGCACTGCATGCTGGACAGAGGTTTTGCATATATCATCTTATTTAATACTCAGATGAATTCCAGCTGCTAAGTGTTTTCCCATTTTACAGTTGAAGAAACAGAAGTATTCAGTAGATCAAAACCTATTGAGAGTTTAATTCAAAAGACCTGGAGAAGTAGCCAGGTCATATAAAATTTTAGTTAGCTCCATAAATACTTGTATCAAAGTTTGAGATCAACTGACTTTGAAATTCATCTTGTTTGAAGGTGGCATCTGGTGCAAACCTACACAGTTAAATATCATAATATATTGCAGGGAATAAACAAGATTATTAAGAAATTAAACTCTTTTATAGCAATGGAAAAGTTTTAAATTGATTTTCCTTTATATACAAAGCAAAGCGTTTATAAAATTTGGAAGTACAACAGTTAAGTCTTTTTCATACCATATATTAGAAAGAAACAAAAGTAGGCTGTGGTACCAGGAAACCAGAGTTCAAAGTCTGATTGAGCTCTCTGATTCTTGTGGATATTTTTCATTTATTTACCCAAGACTTGTTGAGTTTATACAATGTGTGCCAGGCACAGATCTGCAGACAGGAAGTAAACAATGTATAAGATGGGCAATGACGGGACACCTGTGTGGCTCAGTGGGTTAAAGCCTCTGCCTTCAGCTCAGGTCATGATCCCAGGGTCCTGGGATCGAGCCCCACGTAGGGCTTTCTGCTCGGCGGGGAGCCTCCCCCCACCTTCTCTCTGCCTGCCTCTCGGCCTGCTTGTGATCTCTGTCTGTCAAATAAATAAATAAAATCTTTAAAAAAAAAAAAAAGATGGGCAATGACTTAAATTTAAGGAACTTAATTTTTAATTTAATTTAATTTAATTAATTTTAAATTTTAATAGATAAGTGGTAATGCATAAATAAATGCGAGACAAGATAGTTTTAGAGAGTGGTAAGTGCTGTGAAGGACATAAATAAGGAGACAGGATAAAGAATTAGTGAATAGTGGTCGCTCAGTTTCAAAAAGTAGCAAATGAGATGGAAAAGGGTGGACAGATCGGGAATAGGTATTGATTTGATATAGTTGATGTAGAAAAGAAAATCTGGGATTACTGTTTGGCATGTAGGTTTGGAGGAATGTAACACCATTTTCTTTGGTGAAATAGAAAAAAACTGGGAGAAGTTCTGATTTGGATATCTGTAACTTGAAGATGCCCATTAAATGTTCAGATGAGTTACCAAGAAGGCAGTTGGCAGTCAATTTAGAGTTCAGACTCACTGAAAGCATGGCCATATAAATCTTCAGCCAACATAGAAGTATAAATTATAAATTCAGTTCATGGGCTCCCTGTTACTATGGTACAGAGAATTCACATTTTGATGCATTTTTCTCACCAAACAGCACTGTTAGATAAATAGGAAGAGAGAAAACAAATAAATACATGTTGATGAACCCTGTAGGGATGGAAAGCTCTCCATTTTTCCTTTCTTTAGCTGGTCAGTAATTAAGTTGACCTAAGACAGATTACCTGAGAAAAACACATTTTTGTACATACAGGATCCCCATAAAAACATGAATCTCCCTGGCAGTCAGGTGAGGGTGGTTCATATATTATCTTAAGCTAAGGAAAAGGGAGCAGGGCTCTGGGGCTTTAAAGAGGAGGAAGGCAGTTCACAGGAAATCCAGAAGAGCAAATGTTTGGTAAACAAATGCCATGCCATGCAGATGAGTCTTTGGTATATACAAAGTTATCTCTAGTAGTAATAGTTCTCTTTCTTATATAGGCCCTCTATCTCAATTCCTTTAAGCAGGTAAGAAGAGGTATAAAGTTCTTTCCAAGTTCACTGATCCATGGTTGTCTTCAGCTCAAAATAATCCACCTGCCCAAGTGACACATTCTGGGGTAGCATGTTCTGTTCCTCTTCAGCTCTAAAACAACATAAATTTCTCTGTGTTCCGGACACAGAATAGAAGTACACATTGGTGAGGATTACAGAAAGATAAAAGAATTTTTGTGTCAGAGCATACTTCCTAAAGCAAGCAGTGGGAAAAGGAGACCAAAAATGGATGCAAAGAGACAAAGGGCCTTCACCTATATTATCAACTGAAGACAGACTTTCTAACCTTGAAAGGTGGTTGAAGAAAAAAAAGTGCTATTAAATTCCATGAAGAAATGGTGACTTTACTGTACAACCTTTTTTTTTTTTAAAGATTTATTTTTATTTATTTGACAGACAGAAATCACAAGTAGGCAGAGGCAGGCAGAGAGAGAGGGGGGAAGCAGGCTCCCCGCTGAGCAGAGAGCCCAATGTGGGGCTAGATCTCAGGACCCTGAGATCATGACCTGAGCCGAAGGCAGAGGCATTAACCCACTGAGCCACCCAGGCGCCCCACTGTACAACCTTTTAAGTAAGAATTTAGTTCTATCATCTAGCTTAGATATGAAAAAAAAATCTAACACACACACACACAGACACAAATAAAAAATGAATGAATGAATGGAGAAATGAATAAATGAAATAAAAGGAAAGCCAATATAATGCACAATTGAGGTGTGAATTCACTTAAAATTAAATTTATTTTGAGGTCTGATAAGGATATTGAATTAATGATATGTTAAATCATAACTATGTTTGAAAGATAAGTAAAGCTATCTAAAAGCTGAGCTGGAAAGGACAATACGTGCTAATGGGAAGGAAAAGAAGAAAAAATGGAAAGAGTGGGACAAGGACAATAGTTGAGAGAAATATTGCTGATAGTTTTCCAGAATTAATAAAAAACATAACTTCTCGTGTTGGAAAGACAGTCTTCATAAAATTAAATATAAGCATGGGAAACTGTAGTGTAACAAATTCTGTCAAGGAAAAATGGCATTGGATAAGTTGAATTGGCAGGTGACTATATTCAAGACTGTTGCAATAGAGATTCGGACAATTGCAATATGTGAGAGAGATCAAACTCTGTTGAAAGAGAAGACAGAAGCATTTTTAAACATGGAAGCAAGGTGGTGGTGAATTTAGAGGTGAAATTGGTTAATGTGATTAGGCTATCTGTGTTTACTAATTGTAGTTTATTGAAGTTAGACTCTAGCCCCTGGACTAGGAGATAGAAGCATTAGAAGAACTGAAAGATAGAGGCATTATCTTTTGGATGATGAAGTTTGAAAAGGCTGGTTCCCAGGTCCTAGAGAAAGACATTCCTTAGTTGTCAAATTAGCAAGAGGTTAGTAGGAGATGACTAAGTTCTGGAGATTTGATGAACAACATAGTGATTATAGTCAACAACACTATATTTAAATTTCAAAGATTCTAAGAGACTAGATCTTAAATGTCTTCACCACAAGAAAGTAGTGATAATTATATGGCATGATAGAGTTATTAGCTAATGCTACAGTAGTAATCATATTGCAATCAAGTCAACACATTTTATGTCTTAAACCTTTACACCATTATATGTCAATTTTATCTCAATAAAATATTTTAAAGAAGAAAAAACTGGCAAGAGGCTAGGGGAAGATTTATATCTCAAAGAGAGAGAGAAAAAATTTATAGTTCCAAGTTTTTTGTTTTTTTTTTTTTTAGTTCCAAGTTTTTGTAAATAAGTACTCTAAGGGAAAAAAAGAGGTTAAGAGTCTAAAGTGTGGAAGAAACTTCTTGAAAGTTTGGTAAACAAAGAGGAAGCTTAAAGCCATGTTGGTAAATTCAAAGAGAATAATCTTAACAACAATAGACTCAAAAATAGTTCAGACCAATTACAATCAAGAATTTACCACTAAGTATCCTTGGCAAAAGAACTGCCTTGAGATCAACTACAGGAAAACGGGACTATCTTAAAGGAAGAAATGGGAGTAGGGAGCAGGAATGAGCAAAGACTTTGGTAACCATGTGGATAAATCGAACTAAGAATATCCTTAGAAAGCAAATAATTCCTAGTTTGCAAGCATGTCGAAAATGATCTTGAATTAAAAGATTTAAAAACTGAGGTCAAATATGTGAGAGGGGTAACAACACAGGCTAAGAATTATCATGTTCTCTTATTTTTCTTGTGGAGGAGTAGCTTTATAAACATAAAAATGCATTAATATGCATGGATGCATCTATATGCATAGATTAGAAATAAATGTTTACCATTCAAATTAGCGAACTGCCTGGGTCCAGCCTGGGCAGGTCCAGGTGTCCCCGAAGGAGGGGTGGTGTTGGTGAGATGGGAGAGCCACACCGTGAGTTCTGGTCAGTAGTCAGGCATCTCCATCTTTATTCTGATTATCGAGCTTCTTGTATAGGTGGTTTAATTGGGGTAGGGGGTTATAAGCACTCATCAGATAATTTCTCTTTGTTCATCACATATTATTTTAGTTAAAACATAATGGTACAGACTGGTGCCAGGGATGGGGGACAGGGTCCTGCTTCCTGAGTAATCATGTCCCTCAGAAAGCCATGGGAGATAGCACAAATATGTGCTTTTTGGTAACTTATTTTGGGGTCTGCAGTAAAATAAGATACAGGTTAATGGAAAACAAGGAGCTATAGGAATGAACTAGATAATAAAGAACTGTAGGAAAACAAGATACAGGTTAATGGAAAACAAGGAGCTTAGGGGTAAACTAGATAGTAAAGAACTGTAGTAAAACAAGAGATAGGTTAATGGAAAAGGAGGAGCTATCTGAAGAAACTAAGTATATAGGAGAAAAGCAGGAACTCCTTTGTAGGAGGCAGGATGCATTTTAATGACTCAGTTTGTGAAAGCCTTGGACAAACATCAACTTAGGGAGGAAACTGTCTACAGCGGTACACATCTAAATTTCTCCATAGTCCTAGGTACAGAATAACTCATCTCCTTGGAGTTGCTCCTGTCCACAAGCCTGAGAGATGTTTGCGGCAGATTAGCAAGGGGCTCTTTGAGAGAGATAGGGGATCAGAGGAAAAGGCAAGAGACTAACAGACCAAGCTTATCTGTGGGGGCTATCCCACCCTCGGCAGTCACCTGTGGGGCCATCCTGCCCTCTGCAGGGTTAGCCCGGCATTAGTTCAAACCTTAACCTAGTGGTGCAATGCCCTTGACCAGGCCTCATGGCTCCCAATGAAATACATTAACAACAATCTTGATTATTTCAATAAAAAACAGCAAAAAGTAAAATAGCAACAAAGAAAAAGAACAGGAAATAGAAAAATTAGCATTTTAAAACACCTTTTGTATAATGTTTAGTATATAGGCATATCTGATGAATCTGAATAATACATACACTAATTTAAGTATAGTGATTTTCCTCCAAAGATATGTATATAATATAACTTTGTATTTCTGATTTAAATCATATCTGATACAACAACGCACATTTAAATGCCAAATCTGGAAGGTAGATACATGAGTGTCCTTTAGAATGTGTTATTTTTAAATCTTTGTAAGTATTTCATTTTCATAGTAATTAAAAGATCAAATGGGAGATAACTAAGGTATTGTAAAAGAAAGGTAGGCAACTTTTTGGAGAAACCTTTCTGTGAAAAATGTTGGAGAGTTGGGGAGTCAGCTGTAAAAACACTGTAGAATCAGGAGAGATTCTCAACCTGAAAGTTCAAAAGAACTTTCTGCAATGATGGAAATATATAAGCTACAACATGCTTTAGAACTGAGCTGTTCAGTATAGCAGGGCTTAGTTTCATGTGGCTTCTAAATAACAATAAAGCCATTAGTGTGACTGAGGAACTGTACTTTTTAATTTTATTTCTGTAAAATAGCTTTGAGTGGCTAGCGTCTGCCTTGTTGGACAGTGCAGTTCTGGAGCAGGTCTGTATAATGAAGACAATGATCTAAGATGGCAATAAGGTATAAGAGAGAATAGCTACTAGAAAGTATGCCTTCCTTGAGAAGGCAGGTGTGTAAGATCTTCAGGTGGCAAGGTAAAGGATTGGATTTGAGAAGACCTACGTATTCCTTTGAACAACTGTTGGGTCCATGGTCAAAGGAATGAGACTGATACAAAGCAAAGGTCAAGCAAAGCTTATTTCACACCAAGCACCGAGAATCAAACTGACCAGCCAGGGCCATCTCTTGCAAAGCGGCGACCTCTCTCTGCCTTACAGACTAGCTCTTATAGAGCAAAGGCCATGTGGTTGGGCCTGGCCACGCACAGGTGGCCAATGAGATTGTAACACAGAGAAAGCTGCACAGTCATGCTAGGTCACACATAAGTGACTAATTGAATTACAATTTATCCTATAGTAGATACTTGAACTAGCCTATCACCTTGATCAGAATTGGTGCCCAAAAGGCACCCAAAGGGTGGGGCCCATACTCCTTGGTAGCTAGGGAGACAGTATGCACACCGACTGATTGGATACCTCCACCTGGCCTGACCCACCCTTGTATTTGGGCTTTGTTGCCTGGGACTGGTTTCCCGGACTTGTTTTTAAGGAAGTCCCCTGGGGGGAAGGGGGTCAGGGATAGTTTGTTTTACTGTATAAACAACAAAATCACTGTTTAACCAGATGGAATGGCTCTGGCTAAATAAGCCCTTACACAACAACAAAGATGGATTAGTTATGCAAATCAGCAAAATGTTATTAAGCACCTAGAGGCCAGGCTGGGGTCTCAATGATAAGTTACCTACACATGTGAAGTTAACATCTATGGAGAAGACGGATAAACAGATAATTAAATAATATGAATTCATGAGAAATAGTGTCTTTGAAGGGGTCAGGCTTCGGATGGCCAGTAATATTTTCTCTGTATTAGAGATGACGAGAAAAGTTTGAATGGCACCAAGGAAATAGCTGACTTAATGTATGAGTGAAGACCATTGAGTGGGGGATGGGAACCTTGAGAGCTGTGAAATTTGCAAGCCCTGAGGAAAGAACACAAACAGATGATTTGAGACAAGTGGAAGATTATGTGGGCTCCATCATGCAAGCAATGAGCAAAGTGATGAGACTGGACAGGCAGGTGGACTAGGACGAGACCTTCGAGGGCATTTATGGGCTTGCATGCCATGAAGCAATGGGAAGTTATTTATGATATTTCAATGAAAAAGTGACATGGTTATTTTTCAGTACTTATTTCGACAAATATTTATGGAGAAAATATTGTATATTCTGATTCAAGATATGTTTCAGAAATAATTTTGTAACTTGTTGGGCAGATTTTAGAAGGACAAGTGTAGAAGAAGGCAGAACAGTTCATTCACTCAGAAAATATTTATTGATCAGTGGCTATGAACAAGGTACTATTTTAGACACTTGGAAATGAAACAGGCATACAGGATAATATTCCAACACCTATTTTCTATTTTTAATTTTATCTACAAATTGAAAACTATAAATGTATGGGTTAAACTTAATTTCAAGGAACAAGTAACAGCACCAATTATATGTGACATTAACATGAAGGTAGAAGAAGGAGGAGAGGGAAAAGGAGAGAAAGAGAGAAGGAGGAAGAAGAGGGAGAAGCTAAAACAAAAAGAGTAATTCCAAAAACCAGATGAGAGTACCTGGTGCTTATTTTGGGTTTTGTTGTTGCTTATGCACATACCTTCAGCATTGGAATCATCAGATATATCTAATATGTTCTGGTGTTTTGTCTTAAGTTCACTAAAAAAGGCCATGATGCTATTTTTCCTAGCCTTTCTCCCATCTCACTTCCTCTGTTTACTCTTATTGTATCATCTTTTCATATCTTGAATACAGCTCTTGGCAACTTTTTGACACCACTCCAACTGGGGAGTATTTTATTTTTATTGACCTACTCCCTGGAAAGCAGCTATGAATAGCTACAGGGGCCAGGATAGTTACCTCAAAATTTCAGAACCATCCTGCTCTTCTTTAAAAGGGAAAATTTCCTCATAATATTAAAGAAATCATAACAATACTAACTAAAAGAAATATACATTTCCATGAAGTTTGATATAAAATTAAATATGAATTCAAAAAATTGGTCCCTCACATTTAAATCTCATTTATTTATGCAGTGTTATTGAAGCAGTCTTTTCAGTACACATTTTACATCTGTAGGTTTTGTTTTCTTATACTTGAGAAGGATTTTCATGAAGTCCCATTTTAAGAATGAACATTTCTGTGGGAACCTGTGTGGCTCAGTGGGTTAAACATCAGGCTCTTGGTTTTGGCTGAGGTCAGGATCTTAGGGTTGTGAGATGGAGTCTTGTGTATGGCTCCAAACTCAATGGGGAATGCTTAAGATTCTCTCCCTCTGCCCCTCCCCATGCTTGCATGCATGTTTGTTCTCTCTCTCTCTCTTTCTATAAAATAAATAATCAGTCTTAAAAAAAGATTAAAAAAATCAACATTTCTGATCTTGCATTACAGTGTCTACAGAGTTGCAATAGACACCACAGAGCTCAAGAAAATTCTTCTGTTGTCAACCTTTATTTTTATTCTCAGAGTCATGTGCATTTTCTGTGCCCTTTACATAAAATTTTCAGAATTTTCAGTATAACAAGGGAAGAGTATGCAGAAGGAGGCATACATATAATTAAAATAGATTGATAAAAGTGTGTTTCAAATAGATTTTAAAATGTCAACAGTTACAATTTATATTTTCATAATATCTGCTTCTTCAGTTTTATTTCTAATTCCAGCAGTGGCAACATCCTTTATAAGGTCAAAACGAATTTGAAATATATATATATATTTTTTTCCAGGTTATTTTCTCATATGTTTGATTTCTTCTGATTTAAATATATAACTAAGTCAGTTATTCTACACTATAAGACAGGGAAGATGTACACATGATCTTAATCAGAATTGGGCTTAATTATAACTAGTTTCTAAAGGTATGTTGAGGAATAGTTGATTAATGCGAAATATACTTTTTAATAATTAAGACTGGTCTGCTTTAAAATATCAGTGCATTGGATCCAGGTTGATAGCCATAAATGAATGAATTATTCCTTTTTAAAAGTGAGTCACTGGTCTATTTGAATTAGAATATTTCTCAAATGCACTCTAGTGACCTTAAATGTTCACTGAAAAGTATGAGCAATTTAATCATTTGTAAGAGAAAGTCCATTACAATGCCAAGATTGAAGCCACAAAGAACTTTATGTGAGGATAATGCATGTCTTAAATTGAACATGAACATCCTGAAAGTAAGTACAGTCAATGGAGCCATTATGTAATGTTCTCAGTTGAAATGATCATCAGTTCTCCATTTACATTCTCCAACAGCTAGCATAAAATATGCACAGTATTTACCAGTGGTTTTAATTGGTCCCAAGAAGTCTCTTGGTATTCTGCCTCCATCTGGATCACATGCTTTTAAGAAGATACCTTCCTTAGTTTATTATAACATTATCAGTTAATATATGTATAAATAGCAGAAACATCATACTTGTCATTCTATGGTATATTAAAATAATAAGTAAACTCTTTAATCATTGTATTCTCTCCAAAGAACTGAAGTAGAGCTTAGTTAACATCTTTTTAGGCACCTTATGCACTCACCATAAAACATAAGTTTAGTTTTATATGTAAATAATTTGGACTAGTTGGCCTGCATGAGGGGTTGCATTTGAGGTAAACTTGAAATGATGAGTTTACTTAGGAAAATCAGGAGAATTGCAATTTGGGATAATCTACTGGTGAGTCCAGTGAGCATTTGGGGTAGGATATATTTATGGGCAGAGAATGTGAAGAAAAGAGAGATTAAAAAGAGTCAGTTAAATAAAAAAACAAACAGAGACCAACCTTGAAAAATCTCCTGAGCAGACACAATCTAGTCACACAAAAAAACTCTATTCAATACACTTTATGGGACAAATCCACCTTGCATCATCTTGACCATTTGTTTGTAGCTTTGAAAAGCTTCCCGAGGTTGAAATGAAACAAAGTCTGATCATCTTACATCATTCAAGAAAACTCGAGGAGTGCCTGGGTGGTTAGTCAGTTCAGCTTTGGACTCTTGGTTTTGGTTAAGGTCACCATCTTCTGGCTGTGAGATCAAGCTTTATGTGGGGCTCTGTGCTCAGTGCAGAGTCTGCTTCAAATTCTCTCTCTCTCTCCCTCCTGTGCACTTTCTCTCTGTTAAATAAATAATAAATAAATAAATAAATAAATTATAAACTCTTTAAAAAGGAAATTCCAACAGTATCAGTTTTCTGTAAGTCTGGCATTTATGGAAAATCAATCTCTTAAACCTTAAATTTTGTCTTCCTGAGGACAAATGCATGAGATTCTCCATTTTATATCCTCTGGTTCTATTTTAGATTGAAATTCTTCCACTAACTTTATCTTATCAGTCACAAAAAAGGCAATCCATTTTTCCTAACTAGATATTTTCTATCCAAGGTGAGGGTTTTTGTCATTTTATTGTTTTTTACAGTACTGTTTTTTACTGTCATTTTACTGTCTGTTTACAGCCTTATGTCAGCCTTATGTACTTTGTGGACACAAAGTACCTAGAGAGACTAGACTCTTGCTAAATAGTTATTTACTTAATTAGAAAGAACCAATCTAGCCTAAATATTAAATTAACATCAGAATAACAATTTGTCATATCAAAAATAAAGAATTTGTCCCCATACATATATACAAACATACAAGTTTTAGAAATTGATATTTTATCTAGAAATCTGTCTAGAAATTGAAGTATCTAGAGAATGGTCATTTTATTTAACAATGGTAGATTTACCTTTAATTTTCAATTAGTTTTTGATTAGATATAAAGACAAAATAGAAGCTAAGCAACATGTCCTTTTCAGCTATCTTCAATATATTTTCAATATATTTTAAAAATGAACTAAAAACAGTTACAGCGTTCTTTTTTCAGGCATGTGTAAAAACTATCTCAACTGATTATTATTATTATTTTTTAAAATTTTATTTATTTATTTGACACAGAGAGAGAGAGAGATCACAAATACGCAGAAAGGCAGTCAGAGAGAGGGGGAAACAGTCTCCCTGCTGAGCAGAGAGCCTGATGCAGGACTCGATCACAGGACCCCGAGATCATGACCTGAGCTGAAGGCAGAGACGTTAACCCACTGAGCCACCCAGGCACCCTCAACTGATTATTATTGACATTGCTTTAAAAATATGTAAATGAGCCTAACTCACGTTTTGATTTTGCTCAAAATTTTGTTTCCCATTCTCAGTTTACTTATGATTACCTCCTTTATAGGACTATTCTTTATCTTTCCCATTCTGTTGAAGTAGTCATTTTTATACTTTGTGGAAACATTTACCTCATAATTTGTAAGGAAGATCAAGGCCAAAGAAATCTTAGGGCTATCAATTTTATTCTTCTCTAAAATGTTTATGGATCTATGTGTTCTTACTTCCTTTTATAGCTCAGATAGAAACACATCCTTGGTATTTGACTAAATAAAGATAATATGCAAGCATACCTCATTTTATTATGCTTCACTTTATTGTGCTTCACAAATATTGTGTTTTTCGCAAATTGAAGATGTGTGGCAACTCTATATTGTGCAAGTCTATTGACACCATCTCCCAAACAACATTTGTTCTTTTTGCGTCTGTTCCACATTTTGGTAATTCTCACAATATTTCAAACTTCTTTGTTATTATTCTATTTGAGTTGCTGCAACTCATGATAAAACTTTAACGGGTGAAGAGTTGCTATTTATGGATGAGCAAAGAAACCGGTTTCTTGAGAGGTAATCTACTCCCGGTGAAGTTGTTATGAAGATTGTTGAAATGACAACAAAGGATTTGGAATTATTACATGAACTGATCTGATAAAGCAGTGGCAGGGTTTGAGAGGATGACTCCAATTTTGAAAGAAGTTCTGTGGGTAAACTGCTATCAAACAACATTGCATGCTATAGAGAAATAGTTTGTGAAGGAAGAGTCAATGGATATGGCAAACTTCACTGTCTTATTTTAAGCAGTTGCCACAGTGACCCAAGCTTTAGCACCATGCTGAGCTGTCAACAGTCATCATCAAAGAGGCAAGAACCCCCACCAGCAAAAAGATTAAGACTTGCTGAAAGCTCAGAAGTTGGTTAGCTGTTGTTTAGCAATAAAGTATTTTTTAAAATCAAGATATGTACATGTTTTTAGACATAAGGCTATTGCATACTTAATAAACGGTAGTACCAAGTAAATATAGCTTTATATATACTGGGAAACAAAGAAATTCATTTACTCCCATTATCTTGATACTTGCTTGACTGTGATTGTCTGGAACCAAACCCGCCATATCTCTGAATATGTCTCTAATAATATCTAGATTATAGGGACTCAGTGAAGAAATAAACACACAGACTTCAATCAAGTTTTACTTTTAGATTCATAAGCTTGTCACAGTTTTCACAGTCAAGACTAAATGAGCATTTATGGCCCCATTTGTCCAAGTGAGACAGGGCTTACACCTTTTGTTTTAGAGTCCTGTCTAATGATCACACCTTATCATTCTCAAAAGTGTTCCAATTGGAATGGCAAGTCAACAAATGGAAGCTTTACACTAACTGAAATTGCTTTTTTGTGCATAATGCATGAACTTTTTTTTTTTTTTTTGTATTTTCCCAAACGAGTGACTAGTTGTCTCTGCATGGTCTATAATTTTCTCACTTACTTTGCAAAATGACCTGTGTCATATATCTACTTTTTATGTTTAAGTCTCTGGGCTATGTTTTCTGTTGTAATAGCCTTACTGTTTATTTTGCACTAATGTTCTACTTTTTAATTACAACAGCCTTACTCGAGATCTGCAATAAAATAAATTCTCCCACCCCAATTTTTTTAAAAAATTTTATTTATTTATTTAAAATTTATTTATTTAAATTTTATTTATTTGACAGACCCATTTTCTCACACCCAGTACTGCAGAGAGATAGGCAGAGAGAGAGGGGAAGCAGGCTCCCCCCTGAGCAGAGAGCCCAATGTGGGGCTCAATCCCAGGACTCTGGGATCATGACCTGAGCCAAAGGCAGAGGCTTTAACCCACTGAGCCACCCCAACGCCACCTGCCCCCCAATTTTTGAACATAAAATATTCTTGGCCATTATGAGACTTTTGTTTTCCCTTGTGGGTTTTATAATAAACTTGGCAAGTCTCCCCTGGGTGAGTGTTAAGTGAGATTTTATAAGTTTAAAAACTAATTTGGGGTAATTTAAGTATTTTCCCCTTACCATGAACATATTAATTTCAATTGCTATAGTCTTTATAATAAATATATAAACAATCATAATATTCTTCTGAGTAGTCTTATATACTTTCATTAGATGTATTGGATATATTGTAGTCTTAATTGATATCACAAATGGTCACTTTAAAATTTTTATTTTCTAATTGCTTCTGGTATATGAAAATGTAATTGACTTTTAGGTATTGATTTTATATGGAGAAAAATTAATAAACTCTCATTGATTTTAACATTTTATGTGTAGTTTATATTGAATTATAAGTAAAGAATAAGTAGAGAATCTAATTATCTGTGAATAATGACAGTTTTGCTTCTTCTTTTCTACCTTCACATCTTTATTTCTTTTGAATAATGACAACAGCATATCACTGAAGGTAAGAATTTTGTTCCTATTTTAAAGGGAATTCTTCTAGTGTTTCAACATTAAGAATTAGATTGTTCTAGGATTTGGTGTAAATATTTTACCCATTTGAGAAGTCATCCTTTATTCTTACTTTGATAAGAGATTTTATTATAAATGGTTGTTGAATTTTATCATATAGTTACTGAATCTAATGATTTTTAATCTAGTATACTTTCTAGCAATAAAACCTGTTTTCACAAAAAGCCAAAATTTAAATAACTTCCCATAATCTGAGAAATGCACTCATTATGAAGCTGAAATTCTTCAGCCAGAAACTGAAATATGTCCAAGATGTTACCCATCTTGGAAGGTATGCGTGTGTGTGTGTGTATTGTGTGTGTGTGTGTGTGTGTGTGTGTGTGTGTGTCTGTGTATGTGTGTATTCTGCATCAGATCAGGCCTTTATAAGTCATAGTAATAATAGCATTTACAGTAGCATGATAATGCCATTTTCTCACACCCAGTACTGCACAGGGTGACATCATAAGACCCAAATGGTAATACATGAATACAAAACAGGGTAATACCATAAGGAGAGCAACTCTGAAATTATGAATCTTGGAGTTTACATGGGAGTTGAAACATCTGTCCCTCTTTCCCTCTGGAGAAAGACAGAGAAAGGTTAAATTTCTTTCTGTGAAGTAAACAAATCTATTCTTGGGAAAGAGTTAAGTTGTCTGTATTCCAGAATGTGAGCATTTGGCACCAGGAGAGATGAGAAAGTTTCATACCTTTTGAATGGAATCAAATGGCTTTACCATAAAAGAGAACATGGCTCCAGGTTTAATAGCTGTAACATTTGAAGAGCAAATGGTTCTAGGGGTGGGGTGGGAGGAGAGAGATTTTCTACAATTATGGCATGCCAATTTTGTTGCTCAGGATGCCAGAACCCTGTAGAAACACCAAACATCCAGAAAGAATTGCCTTCTGGTAGAAGCCTGCCTCTGAAAAGGAATTTTAGCTAAGGCACAGGAAGGTAGTTAGGCTCTGCCAACTAGTCACTCAGGTAATATTTTATTTGGGAAGAAAGAAACATGAAATAGATGCTATTCATAAATTAATTTCTTGTTGTACTTGCTATAGCTTTGTAGGGGAACTTACAACTTTTAGAGGCTACAACTGGAATTTCAGGCTCAGTACCTACTGTATATAGGGATCATAACAGCAGGTAGGCTGAACTCTTGTCTCCAATTTTATTGTCTGCTTGCAGATTATGTAAACTACTCATTGTAATTTAAGAAGCTTAATTGCTTGAGTACAAAGTTTTATCCTTATACATTAGATTAAGTTGTTAATTTTGATTTCCTGAATAATCTGTATTCTTACTGATACTGTTTGCTTAATACATAGCTGACTGAGCAAGTGTGTTGAAATATTGCAAAGATGTAGTGATTTTGTCAATTTTTCTGTTAATGTTTTACATTCATATTTTAAAAATATCTTTTCAAATCCTATAATTAGATTCAAAATTTACTTTGAATAACTATGTGTTCCTGATAAATTGTTCTTGTGCAGTAATTTCTATTGTGTTTGATACTAATTAGGCTCCATCAATTTTTGTTTGACTTATGTTTGCCCTTTATTTACATCATTATAATGTAAAACTTGCTGTACTCCTATATATTTTTTGTTTCATAATCTTCTGACTCGTACTCATACTCATGAGCTCTATCTTTCAGTATATTTATTGCCTCTTAATTGTAATGTATTTTATTTCTTGTGGCTTTTAAGAATATTTTTCTTTGTGTTCTACCATATTATTAATAAGTATAGGGATGTAGTTTTGGTATGAAGAGGTTTGTAACTGTTTTGTTTTAAACATGTTTGGACTTGCTGTGCTTACACATCTGAAAATCCATGCCTTTTTACAAATTCTGAAATATTCAAAATAATTTTCATTTGAAATATTGCCTTTTAAGCATCTTTTATATGTTTTCTTTCCTATTTTAGAATTCTTACAGATACATGATAGAACATATGTTTCTAACTTCCATGTTTCTCAACTTCTGTTTTATATTTTCCATTTCTTTTTCTCCAGAGAATTTCTTCACATCTATTTTATAGTTCAATAATAATTCTTTCATTGTACATAATTTCTATTGAACTCATCTACTGAATGTTATTCTGACCACTGCATTTTCAACTTCCATCCCATACTTTTTTTTTTTTTTTAAGATTTTATTTATTTATTTGACAGAGAGAGAGATCACAAGTAGACGGAGAGGCAGGCAGAGAGAGAGAGAGAGGGAAGCAGGCTCCCTGCTGAGCAGAGAGCCCGATGCGGGACTCGATCCCAGGACCCTGAGATCATGACCTGAGCCGAAGGCAGCGGCTTAACCCACTGAGCCACCCAGGCGCCCCATCCCATACTTTTTAAGGATTTTACTTTTTATTTTTAAATTGTGGTTATCCCTGGTCATACTTTAAATTTCTCCTTTAATACTTATTTATAAATCTACACATAAATTGTTTGTTATAAAAGTCATCCTGAATATACTTCCACTAATTATGTTTATTATTGTTCATAGTGAATTGTTGCTATAAGTTCTTCTTAATACATTGAAAATTAAAGTTTATTTTTATGTGGCTTTGATTATGGAAATGTTTTGAAGCCTTTATTGTGGGTGTCTCTCACCAAAGTGGTTTTGTCTTGACACCACCAGAAGCTCCAGGAGAGTTACCTTATTGGGGACATATCAACATAAATGTCTATGCTTGAGTTCACCATCAGTAAAGGCAAAGAGAATTTGAAATTCAACCCTAATTTATGGTATTTCCAAATTAATGAATTGCTATAAGCCTGCTATCGATTGAAGGTTGGTCTCCCCTAAAATTTGTACTAACATTTGATCTCCCATGTGATAGTATTTGGAAGTGAGGTGATTAGGTCATGAAGCCCTCATGAATGGAATTAGTTCCCTTATGAAAGAGCACAAAGATCTCCCTTGCTTTTGTAGTCATATAAGGACACAGCAAAACAGGAAGAGGTCTCTCATCAGACACCATACTTGCCAGTATCTTGATCTTAGATTTCCCAGACTCAAGAACAGAAAGAAGTAAATGTTTATCAAATCCACCCAGTCTATAGTATTTTTGTTGTAGTAGTCCAGTGTAAGACAGCTATAGTAATAATAGTAGTATGTAATTTTAAAACAAGTTTGCAAGAGACACATTTCTCTATCCTCTATACTTGCAAGTATATAAATTATTCTAACCACTCTTTTCTGTCTAAAATAGAGTTCTACTTTTACCCAGGAGTCTTATTTATATCCCTGTGTCACATAGAGCCCAAGGTCTCACCTGTTACCATAACAGCTGCTAAACCACACACTCTTCATTTCTAATAAATCTATGGTAGGTAAAGCTTCATTATCTGCTTACCATTCTGGTTTTCAGATTTCTCTTCCTTGTAAGTCTCTGAGTAGTACTCCTTTACTTTTGAAAACTGGGTTTCTATATGAATAGATAGATGTAGTCAATTCTCATTATTTGTAATTGTTTTGTGTTCTATAAAGTCCCCCATGAACACTGAATTTGTAAATGTTGGACGATTGCTGCTAGAGGAAATATAGGGTTAGGCTGTCATGATCTTTGGTCACAATATTTATGAGCTGGACAAAACGTAACCTTGTTTTGAGTTTCTTTTTTTCTCTCTCTCTTTTTTTAATTATTTATTTATTTGAGAGACAAAGAGCACACAGACAGAGAGGGAGAAGCAGACTCCCTGCTGAGCAGGAAACCCGACATGGTGCTCAATCCTAAAACCTGATGAATGACCTGAGCCAAAGGCAGCTGCTTAACCAACTGAGCCACCCAGGCACCCCGTGTGTTTTTTTTTAAACACATTATTTAAAATATGTTGCTGATTCATTAACATTGAACTCCTAGCCAACAGCACTACAACTCCTGCCTGAACTAAATTGTTCTAACACAGGCATTTTCTCTGTAAGGCACATCACAGCCTTCTTGTGTTTAAGTGGAGTGGACAACACTACCACACTATGCTGGGGCCATTTTAAATAGCAAAATCACCAACAAAAAGCACAAAATGTGAAAAATGTGGTACTAAATAGACTGCAAAAAAGACTCTGGTTTACATCATGAAAGCTGAAATGAGAAGTGACACTTGACAGCATGTCATTGATATGTGAAATATAAGAAACAGTGCAGAGAATCATAGGAGAAGGGAGGTAATATTGAATGGGAAGTCATCAGAGAGGGATAAAAACCATGAGAGGCTGTTAACTATAGGAAACAAATTGAGGGTTCTGGGAGGGGAAGTGGGTGGGGGAATGGGGTAATTGGGTGATGGGCATTAACGAGGGCATGTAATGTGATGCATAATGGGTGTTATATGCAACTGATAAATTATTGAATCCTACATCTGAAACTAATGATGTACTAGATCATGGCTAATTGAATTAAATAAAAAAATTAAAAAAAAAAAAAAGAAGACGACAGAGTGTCAACCTGTGAAACCTCAACTGGGCACATGCACATTGGGAAAATCAAATTTTCCTGAATAACCAGGAAAACCACCAGGATGTATTGATTGGAAATTACAAATACATTTTAACAAGTAGGCAAATCCACAATTTGTGGCTATGGAATCTAAAATAATGGGTTTGATATAGATAAATATATAATATAATATAGATGTAACATACTGTCATTTCACATTAGTTGTAACATCCTTATGTCAGATAAAATTCTTAGCATGGATTTTGTATTTTTAATAAAAATATCCAATTCTGATAAAGATACTATAAATTCTCACAAATTACTGTGAAAGTAAATTGTTATAATTTTCTGGGAAGTGATTTGGCAAGACACAAGATCTTTCAAATTATTTAAACAAATTAATTTAGACATTACCCTCTGGAGAAACTAATCCTACCAAACTCAAAGAAATGTGAACCAAAAAAAAGAATGTGAACACAGATTAACATACAGATATATTCATTGTAGCATTGTTTATTGTGTAAAATTTTGAAAGAAATAAAATGCTCAACCATAGGTGAAAATTACTGAATAGTTATCATAAACTGTTGGAAAGCAATTTTAACTTTATTACTAAGGAAAGCTATTTTTGATTCAAAATAAGATAAAGTAACATGAATATAATATTATATATAAGATTGTCTTATCTATGTAACTACTTCATAAAATTGAATCCAAAATCTTTATAAAAATTCTTTAGTGTTACATATTTTCTGTACTATTTTTATTTGTATTTATCATGAATATATCTTTCCTAATTAGACAACATTAGTAAATAAGAGGTAATATAGAACTGCTTTCAGACAAATGATGTTTAGATATTTGTTTAGAGTTCACACTGATAATAAAGTACTTCTGGTGTAATAGATATGAAGGTATGTAATATCCAAGGGTGTAAGTGTGAAACCACCTGTGAGATGGACACACTAAATACAACATGGAAAAGATAGCACATGAAAATATTTCCTCTCTCCCTGTATCTTATTCATACTAAAATCAAAAAAATCTCAAAATACCTTCACAGAACCAAAATGTGGTATTGAATGAGAAGTTTTTTAATGAATTTTTATTGCCCAAATCAAAGGTCCCCATGTATAAAATCCTGGAAAAAAAAGTTAACTTTGCATAGTACATTTTACGAAGGATAATTATGATATGTTAATTATGATATGTTGTGTGTGTACAAGAAAATATCCATTTTAGCAAGGAGCCCAAACATTATTAAAGAGAAATTTTGGGGAAAAGATACAGAATCACCTTTGGGTTGATAAAACTTAATTGACATATGATAGTTGTCTTTAATTTTTAATAGTTTTTGCATTTAATAGGCAATATTCACAAACGTATTGGGAGGAAAATCTACAATTATTTTAAATGACATGACAAGACTCTACAAGAAGAAATACAATTTTTTATTTATATATTTTATACTGCTATAATTTTTATATTTTATAGGTTAAAGAAATATTTACTTGACATTTTATACTTTAAAAAGTTACAGTTCATTCAATGTTTTACAGTAGATGGCCATTAAATATTTTATTTCTGTCAATATCCTACCAGATACAAAACATATTTCCCTCTATTGGAAATGGATTCCTTGAGGAAAATTCTCTGCCTGCAGTTGTGAAACTAATTAGTGCTGAATTTCACTCCTATAGCAAAATTTGCTATTACAGAGAAGAAAAAGTGTGTCACCAAAAATTATGTGATAAAGGAGTATTAAGAAATTTCTTCTCAGAAAAATCTGAAGGAAAAAAGTGCACATAAAAATTAAAACATAGGGGCACACGGGTGGCTCAGTCATTAAGTGTCTGCCTTCAGCTTGGGTCCTGGGATGGAGCCCTGCATGGGGCTCCCTGCTCAGTGGGAAGCCTGCTTCTCCTTTCCCACTGTCCCTGCTTATGTTCCCTCTCTTGCTGTCTCTTTCTGTCAAATAAATAAATAAAATCTTAAAAAAAAGGAATTAAAATATAATTTTTAAAGAACATGCTAATTTTTGAGTATTTCTAATTACTTTACATATTTCCATATATGCCTAATAATTTTAAGTCCTACAAATGTGTTAGCAGACATTGAAATATTACTGTTTAAAAATAATAGCATATTTTCTGAAATAGGTTTGTGACATAAATAATCTTAAAAATGAATTTATTTGAAGAAAGTAAAACTGGAATTCTTTGAACTTTCTCTAGATTACTTTCATTGTTGTGCTTAATTTTTTTTTTCATTTTTAGTTTCATTTTTAAAAGTATGTAAAAAAAAAAAAATCACTCTGTAGTATAAAGAACCATGAATCCAAAAATACAAGCAGTCATTTCAATATATAAGAAGTTAAAATTTACTAAACAGAGATTTTGTAAATTCATGTAATAAGATTAACTTTGGTAAAAGAAACAATAATTACCATAATCCCTAGATGCAACTTAATATTTAGAGTGGATGATTGCCATTTTAATTACCCATATTCTTGTATAGAAATACTACTGGTCTTCTTTAGGGTGTATTTAACTCAAATTATCATATACCACATTCTCAATTTAAAAAAAAAAAAAGTATTGTTTGTATCTTATAAGAAATGCAATAAGCCTAAATTGGCATCTCCATATATTGAGTTTATTGTTTTGTTTTGTTAAATTAGGCTATTTCTTCCTTGACTGCTATTTTCTGAAACTAAGTGACCTTGCTTCAGAGACACCACAAACTTACTCGAAGGATTTTCAAAGGACGTTGGCCATTTTATCGATCTATCTGAACTTGGGACAATGCCAGTTATATCTTGGCTGGAAAATATCAGTATTGTTGAATAAATACCATTAATAGAAAGTACTCAAATCATTCAGACTGTATTTTATAAATAACACATTTTGACTTGAGCTTTTCAAATCTTTGTCACTATGTCTTGTGGTTCCAATTTATTTACCTTTTGGTACATGTATTCCAAATACAATAAAAATATTGTGCAGTTAACATAGACTTCTCAATGGGATGTTTTGTTTGACCTGCCATATCATTTATGCTGGGGCACAGATTTTCTATCATCAACTATCTAAAAGCTCCTAATAAGGTTTTAAAACTTCTCCTGGGGTTATAAAAAATGTAAGGTCAGTTAACTTTTTATTTCACTGCTTATCATATTAACAATGCCAGACAAATATTGCTGTCCACAACATTGAGCAACCAGATACCTTTGTCCAAGATAAGTGTTAGATGTAATTTGAAGGTCAGGGAAAGTGATACAATTGTTACCAAGAAGCACTTAATATCAGTTTATGCTTAATCATCTTAGAGTGAGAAACTTAAGAAATGTAAAGGAATTGATTGTAGAGATAAGGAAGAAGCTAACTGTGTTTTAGAGAGAGACACATCACTGTTATATTCATGTGACACTAAACTGTGTTGAGACAGAACCACTTGGAGAAAGAAAAGCATCTATTACATTCTCAGTGGATGTTTTACTATTGCTAAGAAAATAAAACATGTCTATTTCTGAAGTTTTCTGCAAAAACAAGTAATATTGTCAATAGACACTAGAATATTATGAATATCTAATGAGAATTTGCTTTCAACTTCAAGAAAGACACATAGTCATTTTTAATATTCCTGTTCTACTATAATTTTGTCTTTCTTACTTGAGGTTACACACCAGTGTTGATTAATGGGCATGATCCTTGGCATAATATTTACAATACTCAAAGGTTTTCAGAGATTTAAAATCTACTGATTTAAAGAAGCCCATTAGTTCATTTTTTATGCAATATGTTTATTAATATTTGATGTCTATTTTTTGATTCAAAAATAATGACAAGTTGAACCACTCAAACTCCATGTTTATTGTGGATGTGTATAGAGGGAAATGTGAGTGAGATGTTAGAGTTCTGAAAGGATCACTTATAAGTAGAAGGTTGAGCAACTTAGCAACTCAGAAGAACAAAGCTTCTTAAACATCAGCTAGGACAGCCTACCTGCCACCAAGAGGTAGGAGAGAGATGAAGTATAGAGGGGCGCCTGGGTGGCTCAGTGGTTAAAGCCTCTGCCTTCGGCTCAGGTCATGATCTCAGGGTCCTGGGATCAAGCCCCACAAAGGGCTCTCTGCTCAGCAGGGAGCTTGCTTCCTCCTCTCTGTCTGCCTGCTTGTCTGCCTACTTGTGATCTTGTCTGTTAAATAAATAAAGTCTTAAAAAAAATGATGTTAAAATATACTCTGCAGTTGGAGAAAGTAGTTATTTCTTAATAAGGAAGCAAAAGAAGTGAACTTTTGTGACCTCTGTGACTCAGAGAAGGTGAGAGTAGAAAATGTAGCATCACCAAAAAGAAGCAAGCCCTATTGTGGCTCCATTAAATAAGGGTGTTGCATACTTGACCTTCTTATTTTGGGTCTGATCTGGTACCCCATGCTTTTTCCCTTGTGCTGCTTCTAATCGATCTGTCTCTATACTTCATCTCTCTCCTACCTCATGGTGGCAGGTAGGCTGTCCAACTGATGTTTAAGAAGCTTTGTTCTTCTGAGTCGCTAAGTTGCTCAACCTTCTACTTATAAGTGATCCTTCAGAACTCTAACATCTCGTTCACATTTCCCTCTATACACATCCACGATAAACATGGAGTTTGAGTGGTTCGACTTGTCAGTATATTATTGTGGGTCTAACTGAAGTTCTGATGCAGCTAATATAAAAACCCTCCTTGATTATGTAACATGAGAACAACGCGATATTGAATGCTATTTGAAATATTTTTTCCTCATTACTTAAAAGCCTTTTTATATGATAACTTCCCATGTCATACTATCACATTGTATTTCTAACACAAGCCTGACCACTTGACCACTTTCAGCTTCTTCAGAATTTTGCTGCCTGAGCCTGAACCTTCCTGCATTTTTACATTTGAAGTATATTGAATGAAATGTTAATGCTTTCACAGCTCATGGGGCTTTCATGAGCAAAATCCTCTGCCAGGTGCAGAGCCCTATATTTGCCTCTTATACCCTATGCCATTAAATATAATTGGAATGTGTGCTACTCACCCAGATAAAAATAAACCACCTTCAAGAATTTTAAAGGGAAAACAGGCCGAAGAATCTTGAAAGCAGTAGACAAGATGTAACTATTCTTTATGTTCTTACTATAATGATTGCTTCAATAATGGTAATGCTGGTTCTTTAACCTAGAACTTTAAGAAGACAAATGTAGGCTTAGTTGATAGTTACCAAAAAAAAAGATCAGTATAGATTTTGCATTACAGTTAGCTTGAGCATAACCTTCCTGTTTATCTCATGCAACTTCTAGACTTCTGGACTTCTCCAAACCTGAAGCAAAGAGTCATTGTTCTAGACTACTCCCCAATCTCTATAACTAGTATTTTAAGTTCAAGTACATCTACTCTGTGTAGATGCAGTACATCTCTAATAACAGCTTGCTCTGGAATGTTGCTTCACTGAGAGCATGTAGGACTATTTTTATATACCTCTTAGTATATGATTCCCATTTAATCACTATATACACATGGCCACTAAAACCTATCTGCACTTTTGGGACTCAGAAACAACCAGACTTTCCAAGTTATTTAATAGATACCTATGTCCATGCCTAATTACCTAGCAGGGTTATCTGTCCCCTCTTTTCCTCTATTTCCAATATGTTATGTATCTACCTGGGGCTTAAGATGGCACTGACACAAAATAGCAGGACCTGGATTACTGAACTATGGATCAAGAATCCCATATGGGGCCACCTGGGTGGTTGAGTCATTATGTTTCTGCCTTCAGCTCAGGTCATGATTCTAGGGTCCTGGGGTCGAGTCACACATAGGGTTCCCTGCTCCACGGGGAGCCTGCTTCTCCCTCTGCCTCTGCCTGCTGCTCTGTCTCTCATGAATAAATAAATAAAATCTTAAAAAAAAAAAGAAAGAATTCTCATTTGAACTGTATAATAATGAACCACTGAGGTTTTATTTTTTATGATTCACCTTTTTAGCTATGTTATACATCTAATATGAAAATTTATTCTAAGACTGTAGTCATGTTTGCAATAAATTCTTAAAATATGGGACATTGCTTCACATTAGGGCAGAGAGAAAACAGACACTGGTCCTTTAGATCTTAGGGAAGTGGTTTAGGAAAGAGTAATAAGATTGCTTTTCATTTTGTATTTATTTTAAGAAGGTGTTAGGCAGGAGAGACGAGTTCAAAAAATAATTGGCTAGTTTACTGAAATAAATGAGAAGGACATTAAAGATATCCCAAGATTTTTAGCAAGAACATCTTGGGGGGAAAATGTTTTAAAATAACAAACAGTGAGGTAATGTTGAAGGAGGACTTGAAAAAGAAAAGACTATTAAGACAGCTCTTTGACAAAAATCAGATTAACAGAGTGCCTATCCCAAAGCAATATCACAGGTAGTCTTAGGTTAGTAGCCGTTAAAATGAGAGTCCATAAGATGTGGTTTAAAAACGAAGGCAGGTTTAACAATGATAGCTAAGAAAAATTATAGGTATATTACTGGCATGGCGGAACTTGGAAGCGATATCAGAATCTCCCTACTAATAAAAGAAGTACATGTTCAGAACGTACACAGACTTAAACTCTAAATGCTTTGGCCTTAGGCTCCTAGACAGCCAGTGCCGGTACAGCCACAGACGGAAATGGACAGAAAAGCAAGATCTATGAGTGGAAAGAAGCCACAAAGCTTTTATTAAAATATTAGAGTGTGAAAGCCATCTGAGAAGACTGTTCTGCAGGGAGTAAGTAGCCTAAAGAATTTACAAGTTAGATCAGAGAAGGTCAGATATAGGCATTTTTATTTCCAGAATTTCTGGGTGTTCAAATTCTTGGCAGATGTGAGGCACTTGGGTTTCATGGGGCAGGATTTAGTAGCTGCAAGACTGAGGAGGCAATTTTAGCCGACCTGAGTTGGTCAATTTGAACTTCAGAGGAGTGAGTCAGCAGCAAATCTTCCATTCTGCACCTTTTTAAAGGATATCTGATGATCAAAAACTACATGGTGGTGGACTTCAATTTGTTCTCCCTCAATTCACTACCTTCTCTTTCCAGAAAGAGAGTCACATCATTCCCAGCCTCTGTCTGTAATGGGTGGATATGGGACATGCCCAGAGGCCTGCCATGGAGAGTCTTCCCACCAACAAGCCTGGTTCTTTCCCCGCTGGCTTGTTGTGGATAAGCGCAGATGAAAAGATGGTAGAAAAAAGTGAGAAGAGCTTAGGGTGCTGGAACCACTGCCTGGAGAAGCATGTGGAGAAGTTCCTACCTATTGGGAACACTCATTTAGATTTCATGGAAAAAAGAAATAAACCTCTATAGCGTTTTTGTAGATTATCTGTTTCAGCAGGTGGATGCTGAATGTTGCTTAACATCTGTGCCCTGCTCTAGTCCAGTATTCTGACTGTCCTGTGTCCTGGTTGATGCATTTTTCTCTTACACTTCTTTGCTCCTTGGCATGCTATATAGCTTTGGAAAGTGTTGTATTACACTGTCTTGGGCAGAAAAGAAACTTCATAAATGGAGGGCTTGCCAGAAAACATTTGCTTCCAAATAAGTGGGTACCATGGGTACTATGGTCTTTCTTATGTGAGCATCCCCCATCCTGTAACATTTTTACAAGCTCATTTTTACAAGCTCATGAAACCAAACATATATATTATTATTTGGGAACCCCATTGACTGCCAAGTAGTGCTTTCTTTTTGATCCATTGATAAGAAATATTCTTATTGTAGGTTCAGTTCAGAATGCCCTTCATCCTTTCTTACTCCAGGCTACTTGCTGACAAAATTGGCCCATGTGGAAATTGAAAGGCAACAAAAAAGAGTATTTGTGCTCAATCATTTTTTCTAAATCCCTCATATGTCACTCCCCTCATCCACAGCTTGAGCCATGGTGATGTTCTGTCCCCTCTTCCAGCATGCCAAGTTTACTTCAACTTCAGAATTTGGGCATTATTTCTCCTGCCTGGAATACTTGGAACCATCACTGATTTGTGTGTGTTTGTGTGTGTGTTTGTGTGTGTGTGTGTCTTATGGCTATGATTTTTGACCAGATAAGGCTTAATTCAGTGTTAACCCAAAGATACCCCCCAAGTTTTCTATGGGACCCTTCAGTTATTTTTGATTACTTTTCTTATCACTCATCATTCTCTCAAATTATTTATTTTATTAATTATTTATAATGGACTTTATTGATACAATAAGTAAAATATATTGAGGTGCCTGGGTGGCTCAGTGGGTTAAGCCTCTGCCTTCAGCTCAGGTCATGAACTCAGGGTGCTGAGATCGAGCCCCACATCAGGCTCTCTGCTCAGCAAGGAGCCTGCTACCCACCCCCTGCCTGCCTCTTTGCCTACTTGTGATCTCTCTCTCTGTCAAATAAATAAATAAAATCTATATAAAAAATAGGTAAAATATACTTTATTGACTAAGCTTCATAAAATCAACATCGTATTTGCATGTTCACTACTAATTTAATACATCCTAATAATGTAATAATATTAAACCACAAATGTTGATTGATAAGAAACCTAGAATGTATTAATGGATAAAGAATCACAAATAAAGAGGTACAAAAAACTATACCTTGCATCCAACGCTGAAATTGGGCTTTTCATTGACCTTCTCTGCATTGTAGACTGATTTGCACATTTACTTGGAGATGCAGCTGCTGGAAAACCATAGGGCCAGGACATCAAGCCAAGATTTATATTCTTACTTTCTGAGTGTTGGGTCCATGGTCAAAGGAGCGAGACTGATACAAAGCGAAGGTCAAGCAAATCTTTATTTCATGCCAAGCATCGAGAATCAAACTGACTGGTCAGGGCTGTCTCTTACAAAGAGGCGAACTCTCTCTGCCTTACAAACTAGCTTTTAAGGGCAAAGGCCATGTGGTTGGGCCTGGCCACGCACAGGTGGCCAATGAGATTGTAACACACAGAGAAAGCTGCACAATCATGCTAGGTCACACATAAGTGACTAATTGAATTACAATTTATCCTATAGTAGATATTTGAACTAGCCTATCACCTTGGTCAGAATTGGCGCCCAAAAGGCACCCAAAGGGCGGGGCCCATACTCCTTGGTAGCTAGGGAGACAGTATGTGCCCCCAATGATTGAATACCTCCACCTGGCCTGACCCACCCTTGTATTTGGGCTTTGTTACCTGGGACTGGTTTCCGGGACTTGTTTTAAGTAAGTCCCCTGGGGGAAGGGGGCCGGCAGGGACAGTTTAAGTTTTACTGCATAAACAACAAAATCACTGTTTAACTGAATGGAATCGCTCTGGCTAAATAGGCCCTCCCACTGAGGTCCAGTCCTTCCTACAAATATGGATGGCCAACTTAGAGAGAGAGAGGGATCCAGACCTATGTGATTCTGCTGAGCATCAGCCGTGACCTTTACCGAAACATCCATCTGGACAAGTCACTAGCATGCCTGGGGGGAGGAATGTGTGAGTAAGTGATTGGAGAAACATTGTAAAATTCTCTCCCAGGCATTTCTCTCCTGAGAGATTGTATTAATTGGGGCGGTTTGGAAAACCTGATACAGACATGAAAAAACAAAACAATATATGGTCTAAGATGACAGACAAACACAGGGATAAAATAAACTTCAGACTCAACATCACAAGAGGTATTAATAACAAAAGGACTCAGTTTCTCCGTCTCTTAAGTTTGCATTTTTTTTTTTTTTTTTTTTTTTTTTTTTTTTTTTTTTTTTCTGTTGACTGCTCTTTTATGTTCTTTATGGTATTTCTAGTAGCTGTTTTCACTAGCCCCAGTTCTATTGTCACGCCTGGAAGGAAAGGACAGCCACTCTCTCAAAGTCCTAACCAAACTTCATTGCATCTCTTTGGTTCTGATTGGATCACTTGGGCATCCTTGAACCAATCTCCAAAGCAAGGAAATACAGTGTGGTAACTAGCCACTTATGAGCACACATCCATTTAATCGGCTTGGTCTTTTTTTTTTTTTTTTTTTTTTTTTTTTTTAGCGCTTATTTATTTATTTGAGAGAGAGAGAGAGGGCATGAGCAGGGGAAGGGGAAAGGGCAGAGGGAAGAGTAGAGGAAGAGAGGGAAGCAGACTCCCAGCCAAGCAGGAAGCCCAAATCAGGGCTCAATCCCAGGACTCTGAGTTCACGACCTGAGCTGAAGTCAGATGTTTAATTGACTGAGCCATGCAGGTGTTCCTCACCAGCTACAGTCTTGAGAGGAGGAGTGGTTCCCCAAAGTAAATTGTAATACTATTATTTAAAATGGAGTAATAACTTGCCAACACTTAAATCTATATTTTTCACCACTAAAGGAATGAAGCATAAGTTTTTAATGAAAATATGAAGAGCAAGTTAATTTATTTTCACCCATGATGATGAAATGGATTTTGTTATATTTTATAGGTGAATAGTCTGTGCAGATTAGCCCCTCTTAAAATTTCTCTGGACAAGCACACAGAGCTATGGAGTTTGCTGTACATAAGCAAAATTAATAAGTCAATGTAACAAACTGTGAAATAATAACATTTTTACCCTACCACTCTAAAAATATTTGTTTATATTAAAAAAAACAAAATTTATATAAATAAATGAGTTTTCTATTATTAAAAGTAATTAAGATGACTTACTTATTTTTTACCACAAATAGCAAACCATTCTGTTGATGGGCTTTAATGTTTGAATGTACAATAAAATAAAGAAATACATCTTATGTTATATTTAATCCATTAAATTTGTTTTTATTGTTTTCCATTGGACAAAAGCTGTAATTAGTTTGTATTAATAAAATTTTCATGTAAATCCTACTCTAAGTAATGAATTAAAGAATTACAAAATAAAATAAAAGTTTATTCAAGTTGTACAAAATTTGAATACATTTTCATCAAAGTAAAAACTATAATAAATGTGAAGAATAAAAAATATTTTAATAATTTTAATAAAACTTTCACAAATAAAAATTTAAGTTAAAGGTCAAATAATTATAGTGAAGATGTATCAAAATACTAAATCAATTTAGGTAAAACTTAATGATTTAATTGATATTATATATTTTCTAAAAACATAACTCTTGCAATATATATATATATATATATTTTAAAAGATTTTATTTATTTATTTGACAGACATCACAAGTAGGCAGGGAGGCAGGCAGAGAGAGAGAGAGACTGGAGGAAGCAGGCTCCCTGATGAGCAAAGAGCCTGATGTGGCGCTCAATCCCAGGACCCTGAGTCCAACTTTGGTAGAGTATCTAATATCTAATATATGCAAACCTGTGACAAATTCATAAAATATTAGCATTTTAATGCTATGTCAGAAGTCGTTCACACAATTTACAGTTTACTTTCATGTGCAGCATTTAGAAAAATGACCCCTCACATGTTAACAGAAGCATGATCGGTTCTCTGACTCTCAGCGCTCAATGCTTCCTGAATTTGTCCAGGTAAATTCTCTTAACTCTCATTCGCTACTGCTTGCATTAAGCTCTGCATTTCGTGCTTTGCTCAGCTCACTGTTTATAACAGATGCTTTTTAAAATGCCAATGCCGTTTTCAACTGCAATCACTGAGTCAGGGTTTAAATCCAACATCTGGCACTATATGTCAGCACCTGAGGTAAATAACACTCAGTGATGTACTTGTCTGGCCCAATAAACGTGTTCATTTGAAACTGTCATTGGTAGATGCCATGATTTATTATAGCTTGTGCTTCTTCAAAATATTCTACCAGCCACACAGTTCAATAGAGTATTTAGAGTGAGAGCAGTGCTATTTTTCCCAGCATAGTATTCTCTGTTATCCAAGTACTGGAAAAGGAAGACCAAAGAACAGGACTTGAGTAATGAAATAGAGAATGCTGCAAGAATGGTAGTCATTTAGTGGCTCAGAGAAATAAAACAGTAGTCAAGTAAGACAGCCAAAGGCTGCTTCCTGTGCGCCTGAACTTTCAGTTTCCTCGTTTTAATGCAGACTGAATCATTAGATTTTACATAACTACCAGGATTATTAAACCAGCAATATTCATTCATGTGAAATATATATCTTTGAATTTTTATGAGAAATGATTACCAGAAACAACTGAATAAGAAAATGACTACTTTAACCCATATGATTCACAGCACAGAATGCATTAAAATAGATCAATATATTAGGAGAAATAAAATATTTCCCTTCATAATATCTAAATAGAAATAAGCTAAAAAAATCTAATCATTAACAGGATATAGACATCCTTTGTTGCTTTTGAAAGTGTATTATATTTAAGGCACTTATAAATGATATGTAATATTTTATTGTATTAAAAGGAAGGAATGAAATTAAAAAAATATTTTTTACTAGATCAGTATGTTAAATGATGAAAATGTACCTTTAATTGTGTCGACTGTTACAACTTCTGTACTTTTACTGGTGATTTTTCTTAATACCACAACTTCTTTGCTACTATAAAAACAAAACATTTGTTTATTCACCTTATTACTTCTTGATTCACTGATACCTTTTAAAAAATCTACTTGAGACATCAAATGTTCTTGGTTAAATATTTTCTAGTACAGTGTATCTTAGAAAAATCTTATAGCACTGTGATGAAAAACTTAGAAAAAGTGTATAGTACTATGATGACTAGGATTCTCAGGTTTGCCTGAGGAAATTTGTAAAATATGTTTTATGCAAAAATATATTTTAGGTTACAACAAGTGATGGACAAAAAACCCAGATATGAGCATTGAATGGGCAGAATTTGTTCTAGCAATTTCATAAAATTCCTAATATGTACCATGACTTTCTGGAACACTCAGTGAAAAACAAAATGCATTTTTTAAACTTTTTACATAGCATAATACATATACCAAATGAGTAGAAGGTTGGTATGATGGCATAAATGTAATAGGTAATATGTATACATATAAGTTCATGTTATATTAATTATCAGGTAGAAACAATTGTTAGGTAAGCCTGTGACATATTTTGTATACAGTATGAGCAGCTACAAAGCATGTCACAGGCTTACCTAACAATTGTTTCTATCTGATATATTAACTTAACCAGATTTAATCATGACTGTTTTATTTCGTTTCACACATAGTTTTCAACTACTGTAAGTGGTGTGTGTGCATATGAATGCTTTGGGAATATGCGTGAGTGTAGGCAAATGTGTACCTGTATATATTTTGAGATACTTGCAAACAACCAGAAGACTGATTTTATCAGTTCTTGCTTTAATTGTAAAATAATACTTTTACTACTCCCTTGTCTCAATTCCTCATATTTAAATCATTTTTATAGTCTTGATAAGCATCACAGGAAAAGCATTATGTTAATCAATGAAAGTCACTAAACTATATAGTTGGCTATATTTTGTTGGAAAGGATTCCCTAAAATTTTGAATACAGAGAGATGCTACAAGATTATCTCAAGTGCCAAAGAGTCTTTTAAATGTCTCAGTACCTTTAATGCCAGAAGTCAGTAAAGGAAAATGAGTTGTTTAAAGGCTTTAGTTACTCCATGATCCTGTATAAATCTATCCCTATGCAAAGCCTCAGGGAGCAATGCATTCAAAATGAATGTTATAAACTGTTATAAACTGCAGATTTAAACTCCAAAATGTTAAACTTCAATTGCTGAGACTAATGCTCCTTGTATAATCAAATTTATGAACAACAGATCATAATGAATTACTTTACAAAATCAATAGAAGTATTTTTAGGATATCTAGCTAAAGGCAAGTGGTCAACAAGTACAAAAAGCATAATCCATTTCTAGGTAGCTATTCACAACATATGACTTCTATGAGTTTCAAGGACTAAAACTTTTTAAAATATATCATAAAATTATAGAAATAATATTTCAGAGGCTATAATATTGTTTTTCTTTTAACATGTTTTATAATAGAACTGCTCAGGAACCACTTGACGTTAATAATGTAATGACATGTAATAGCTTTAGCTTTGGAGACATCCAGAATGTACTGACCTATAAAGAATCTTCTGCAAGAAACTTTTGAACATTTTGGATGTTTAGTGATGCTAAATCTGTATTACTTGTTAAAGGAAGGGAAATACAGATGATAAAATTATAAACAAGATTAAAAATTATAAACTATTCAATAGATTACCATTCATTAGTTTCTACAGAGTGTTTTACCAAGAAAGTTATGATCATTTTATATAGTTTCTGATCATTTTTATCAATCTAATCTCATTCTGTTTTTTCTCTTAAACTATTCTAAGATAGGACTACATAGTCTGTAGTCTTATAAAATAAAACCACTGAATCATTTTTCCCAGTATTTTAAGAAGAGTGTTTTTTCCTTACATGGTTTCATGTCAGTGTTTCCTTAAAGTCACTGTTTTTGAGGAGTCCTACAAATTTGGGAGACAGTTGATATAACCACTGCATGGTCTTTTGTAAGATTTCTCAATGAAGTATTTGGGGAAGCCTATTTTATTTTGAATGCCTTCCCATATTTGTGACCTCACTTCCCAAGGTAGATGACAGGAACTTACTGCAGTCCCCTCCCACCTTGCATTTAGGTTTCAAGCATGCAATCTAAGTATTTTAGTCAGAGGCACCCACTAAAAACTCCAACTCAGCAGAAAAAAAGCTGAATAACCCATTGCTACTTGTAATTTAGTCTTAGCAGGGATAGCTCAAGACTGGTAGTGGCAGAATCCCTAGACACAAAGCACTGTATTTGGTGTCCATAGTAAATTCACAATGAGAAAGAAAGTACATGCAGATGGTTCTCCAAGGCCAGTGGCTTGTGCCTTCTAAAATTTCTACAAGCTAAAAATATCTCCTAATTGGTTTTTGAATAAGACTAGGTAAATACAATTATATTTCTTAAAGAATATAAGCTGAGATAATATGAGGCCATTTAATATAAAGACACATATTTTAGGGGCGCCTGGGTGGCTCAGTGGGCTAAAGCCTCTGCCTTTGGCTCGGGTCATGATCCCAGAGTCCTGGGATTGAGCCCCACATCGGGCTCTCTGCTCGACGGGGAGCCTGCTTCCTCCTCTCTCTCTGCCTGCCTCTCTGCCTACTTGTGATCTCTGTCTGTCAAATAAATAAATAAAAATCTTTAAAAAAAAAAAAGACACATATTTTAGGAAAATATTTTTATCTTTCTTTCCAAAAAGAATGGATAAAAATGTGTTGGGGCTAGAATAGGTTGATATGATCAGAATGAAACTAACAATGATATTGATTCATTTCTGAGCATCTGAGACTAGCTTTGGATTCCTTATATCTTCCCTAATTATGAGAGAAAATAACTTGAAATTGGAGGTCTGAGTGAAACTAGGTGGAGCTGTGCATGCCCCACCTTCAGTGATGAAAGTGATCCAACATTACAAAAGATTTAGAGTGGGCCATTCCACAGTTTAGTGTTAAAACTCTGAACACATCACTGTTGATTCTTTAATGTAATTTTGTTTGCTTATTTCAAATTCCCACAGTTTATTTGTTGCCTCATAGTTGGAAGTTGGAGGAAAAAAACAAACAAGTTAAGTCCATATATATGTGTTGGGAATCAAGAAAAATAAAATAATTCTCCAAATAATTGTTCTTGAAGATTTTCAAGTTTTTGCTATTTGATTTCTCTTAATCTATAATGAAATTTAAACTGTAATGAAAATATACTTTTTTTTTGCTTCCATAGTTTCTTAATTCTACACTGCACATTTTTTTCACATTTAACATTTCTGAAATCAGTATACTGTAGATCAATGAGCGTATGTTATTATGTCAATGGGTCTTCTTCCTTTCTTAAAAACAAACAAACAAACAAACAAACCAAGAAAATAAGGGTGTCATTGATGGCTCAGTCAGTTAAACATCTGACTTCAGCTCAGGTTATGGTTCCAAGGTCCTGGAATCGAGCCTTTCATCTGGCTCCCTGCTCAGTGGGAACACTGCTTCTCCCTCTACCTCTCCTCTCTGACTTATGCTTGCTCTCTCTCTCACTCACTCTCATTCTCTCAAATAAACAAATAAAATCTTTTTAAAAATGTCCTTTAAAAATAAAGAAACAAGAAAATATCAATTTGGCTAATAATCTGTTCTATTACTGTTGATGAGTGAATGACAGCATACTTAGACAGTATCCCCTAGTGTGATTTGCAGTGTTTTCCACACCAGTGCAGATTAAAGATGCTTTCTGCACTTACTATAATATGCTCACAGTGCAGGAAGCTATTCACTATTTTAGTTTTGCAATGTGGTTTGCCTAATATCTTTATGCAAAAAGAGCAAAACCTTTTCTATATTTGCTATGTTGTCTTTTATACCCTTTCTTTTCAATTTTTCTTTCCTTTGCCACTTTAATAAAGACACTTTAAAAGGCTATATTCACATAAAATTAATAAAAACTTTCAATTTCCTTTTTAATAAATTGTTTGGATGCCAGAGTCTAAACACAATTTAGCAGGAAGGAGTTGTTTTTAGAGTGGAGTGTTTGGCTAGATTTGGAATAGAAATAATATTCCTATTTATTTTATTGCTACTAAACTTCACATATTTAAAACAGAAAAACTCTTTAGTTAGTAATATAATGTTAGGCCCAAAATATTAATGTGCTGTTTTATTTATGCATTACATCTATGTTTTCTTCCCCGTAAGTGAATTCATTAGTTTAAGCTTATTAATTCAATTCATATTTATGCTCTGCTTTTGCTTTTTATATTTACCTATTTTCATATTATTCTTAATAAAATGTAATGATATGGAATATTGAATTTAGTCTATGTTAAGTTTAGTTAATGTAAACAAAAACACTTAGTTTTCAATCCCATGGGTATTGTATAGAGTGGCATGAAACTTGTTTATCAGTATTATCAAAAGAGGAGCCCCTTTGCCCATACCTGCCAGAGGCAGATCACCTCCTCAGTAACACAACTTGTATTAGTTTTCTAAGATTGCTGTAACAAAGTGCCACAAACTAAGTGGCTTAAATATCCATTGTCTCACAGATTAAGGTGTCAGTAGGAACATGCTCCTTCTAAAGGTAGGGGAGAATCTATTCCAGATCTCTCTCCTAGCTTTACTGGTTTGCAGACAATCTTTGGTTGTAGAAACTTGACCCTAATTGCTACTTTCGTGTTTGTGTGGTGTTCTCCCTCTGTTCATTTAATGACACCAGTTACACTGGATGAAAGCCCATGCTAATAATCTCATTTTAACTAATTGTATGAGCAATGATCCTATTTTCAAATAAGGTCTCATTCAGAGGTACTCAGAGATCAGACTTGAACTTATGAATTCTGAGAGGACATATTTCAATCCATAATGTAGCTCCAGAAGGTAGGCCATGACACTTTATTTATTATATAGATTTAAAGTCACTTTCTCTCCTAGCATCCTTAGAATTATTTTTGTTTATAAAATGTAGACGTTTTAACCAACAATGACAAAGACTTGATTTTTTTTAATAAAATCATTAAGAGAACAAAAACTTTGTAATAAAAATTATTCCTACTAATATAAATTCTTTAATGTTGTTTTTAGGCCTGTTTCCTGTGCCCTAGAGGTAACAATGGGAAGCAGTGAGAAAGCCAGGACTTTAAGAGCAGCAAAGATAATTGATGAGAAATGATTTTAAAAATTATCTATACATGTCAAAGTAGACTTATTGGTTTTGTTAGAAAATAATATTATTTTTGAAAAGTCTTATCACTCTTGGGGTGTCTGGGTGGCTCAGCTGGTTGAGTGTCTGACTCTTGTTCTCAGCTTAGGTCTTGATATTGAGGTCATGAGTTCAAGCCCTACATTGGACTCCATGCTGGGCATACAGCCTAATTTAAAGGAAAAAAAAATGTTGTCACTCTTAAGAGGTTTTATGTGTTTCTGATTACTTTTCATTTTCAGTCAACACTCCTTTCTTTCTACATCTTCTGAAAGTTAAAATTTAATTATGTTCTCTACTTGAAAGAAAAACAAATAAACTCCCAATTAAAAGATGACATTCTGAAATCAACAAAGGATTTCATTTTATATATTTTTGTTGTCTTTTTCATAATGAAGCTTGATCAAAGGTTATATTATCTTTTTAAGTTCAAAAAAACATAGCACAATTTTAGTACTCCTCTTAACATTTTTTTTTTTTTTACAATGAATTGCTATGGTAGCTTTTATAAAATGCAGAAACAATAGTCTAGGTCTCTCATAGTGGATATGTTTTCTTCTCAAGAAATTTTTACCCTGAAAACACTTCTGTAGGGGCACCTAAATGACTACTACTCGTGTTATATAGATTGACTAGGTCGTGCCCAAACATTTCTTTCATTACACAGCCCATTAATCAGGAAATCACTGCCTAGTTCTGCTGGAAGGCTTTTGATGTTAGAACATTTTTTGTGGTTAGAAATGTGTGTGTGTATGTGTGTCTGTGTGTGTGTGTGTCTGTGTGTGTGTATGCACATGTTTGTTTCTTTCTTCATGGCCCCAACAAAATTACTCATGCCTTTGTTGGGTGTAATTGTTGACAGAATTGTGTTGCTGAATTACTATTTTCAATAAATCTTAGTGTTTGATCCCTACCTTTGTATATAAATCCATATTTATCTCTGCCATATCCATGTGTTTTCTGAAGATAATAACCATCAAGGGTAAAACCACTGAGCAACTAGCACATCACCTGATAAGAAATTTATCTGTTTCTGAATATAACACCCAATATACTGGAGGAAATGATTGATACTTTATTTCACTGGGTCAAGTTATTCACTTTATCTTGAAATAAAATTTTATTTGTACCTTAAGCCACTCTTCCACATTTTCAATAATTTGCTCACTTTCATTTCTTCTTCCATGAGTCAAGATAAGACCTTAGATGATAAGCCAGTCTCTTTTGTAATGTAATGGGGACATACGACTATGGGAACGAGGAAATTATTATTTTCTTTTATACATATAAGACTGTTGTGAGGAATACAAAGAAGACACAAATCCTACTCTTAAGACATTTCAAGTAGGAAGCATCTCTGAGTGTTAATTCTTTGTCTTAAATCTTGCATCTAATTCTTGTCAGCCTGATGTTTTATCATTAGCTTAACTTATGTGTCTATAATACTACAAATAAATTCTATTCGTAAGATGATTTCACCCCTCAGGAAGCTTAATTGTATGTATCATTTTAGTTGTATTTAGTTGTATTGGGTTATAAAAAGTTCTTAGGTTAGAACTTTTAGGTTAAAATTAACTTTTAGGTTAAAATTAGTTCTTAGGTTAAAAATGCATCCCCATTATATTAGAAAGTCCATATAAAACCTAATAAAATACATGTAATTCCATTTTACTTCATACTGGCTTACATAACATTATAATTTCCAAAATAGGTTAGTAAATGGATGTTATTCAGACAGGTTGAACCTTATTCTAGACCCTCTCTTAATAACGTATGTTATTTTAAAAAACTATATTCTTTCATGCTTTAGAATATGATATTTAAGGGACTTCCCTTTGATGTCACTTACTAAATCTGTATCTGTTATTTGTCATGTTTTTGACTTATACCATGAAAATTTCTGAAAACACATCAAGTTCTTTTATGGTTCAAAATTATTGTGTGTAAATATAAAATATCATGTGGTTAAAAGTAAGACAATTACCCTAACTTAGCATAAATATGATAGATAAGTACATATACATATACATATATTTGCAATTAGAATATAAGATTAAGACTTGATGGAAGAAGTCAAGAAATAAATTTCATTATCAGTAAAATACATCTACATTTGTCCAGCACATTGTTAGACCTCAGCACCATGGAGAGTGGTCCTGCAGTTCTGGGGTCTGTACTTCCCAGCTGGGTGTTGCCCAAACTTCTGAAGGGATGTAGTGAGGCTGGTATTCAAAGGAGCAAATTTAGCTAGAGATGAAAACTAGCTGCTACTGCCAATGAAGAGTGCTACTGGGGAGTCATTGACAGAAACAGCAAAGAAAGCAAGTCCTTGTTCCTCTTCCTGATTTCCAATCTCCCTCTATTGTCCTCTATTAGTTTAATTTAATAAGGAGCCAGCTGGAAAATAAGAAATGTAGTTTGCAGATTCCCATCCCTGGCATCACAAAGTAGGACATAGATCATTGGGTTTAGAGTTGAAAGAAAATAGTTTAACAACTGGCAGCCTAATAATAACCCAAGAGCTTTGTTGATGCAGCAGCCACTGATGTCTTCTGTCTTTGTCCATGTGCTTGTTCTTGTCATGCTTGTCAATATCCCTCTGGCTGTAATGCAAGAACAGTGTGCTTTGGGTCCTGGCCATAGGTCTTAGTGCCCATTCACCCCATCTCCTCTCTGGCAGTATCCTTGGCTAAGACTCTAACTCCTGATCCAACTCTGACTCTGGAGCTTGAGGCAATTTTTGTTAAGAGACCAATTTTTGCCAAGTTAATCTTTAAAATTAATGACATTTCGGTTGTAAGAACATGGGTGGAGCTAGAGAGTACAATGCTAAGTGAAATAAGTCAGTCAGAGAAAGACAAATGCCATATGATTTCACTGGTATGAGGAATTTAAGAAACAAAACAAAAGAGCAAAAGAGAAAAAAAATGAGAGAGACAAATCAAGAAGCAGAGTCTTAAACTATATAAAGAACTAACTGATGGTTAACAGAGGTAAGATAAGTGGAGGGATGGATGAAATAAGTGATATGGATTAAAGAATACACTTATCATGATGAAAGAACAGAATAAATAAAATAAAATTATAAAAAGCAAAAAGAGAGGGGAGACTGGAATGTTATGATCCAGTTATTTTGCTAAAAATATACTTAGACCTTTATATCATACTCACAGATAGTTTAGAGAATTGAATGTAAAATGCAAAACAGTAAGAAACTAGAAAAAAAATATAAACAAGCATATATTTTGTTTTGCATAAGCTACAACTTTTTAGGGGTGCCTGGGAGGCTCAGTTGGTTAAGTATCTGCCTTGGGGTCTGATCATGATCGTGGGGTCCTGGGATCAAGCCCCACATCAGGCTCCCTGCTCAGAAAGAAGCCTGCTTCTCTGTCTCACTCTGCCTGCTGTTCCCCTACTTGTTAAATCTCTCTCTTTCTCTCTCTCTCTCTCTCTCTCACTGACAAATAAATAAATAAAATCTTTTTTTTTTTAAAGGTACAACCTTTTAAATAGTGAGGTAAGGAAAAATATCACAAGATAAAATTTTCATATGTTACATTATGATACTCCCCATCATCAAAACACCATATATACAAATATAAGGCAGATTATCAGCTGTGGAAAATGCTCTTAATATATAAGGAGTAATAATAAACAAATGCCTAACCAATAGAAAACTGGGCAAAAAGATGTGACCAATAAAGATGAAAATGTTTTCTTCATTATTAATCAAAGCAATTCAAATTAATACAATAGGGTAATAACATTTTTTACTTAATTTTTCAAAGATTTAAAAATGATAATGGTATTGCTGGTAAGGGTGAGGGGAAGCAAGCCCTTGTATGCTTCTAGTCAGAATATAAATTGTTTTAGGCTTCTGGAGGGCAATATTAGCAATCTATATCAATTTTTTTAAACATATTTTCCCATTTCTACCTAGTACTTCTATTTTTAGCAAATCATTTGAAAGAAATAATCAAATACATATATATATATTTAGGATATACATATATATTGCTATATGAATTGCTTAATATAGTGTCATTTAAAAAACTTATTATGAAATATTAAAAGATATGAAAAACATGAAGATTAAAGCAGTGAACACCTACGTGTCCAACATCTGTTTATATGATAAAGAAATAAATCATTATCAATAAAGTTGAAAAGAAATACACAATAAATAAATAAAATTGATGGCATTTTGGTTAAAATCTAACTAGGTGTATTTCTGAATGGAAAATTTTTATATAGCTGGATGAATATAAACAAAAGCATTTTGCAGAAATGAGGAACAGATCTGATATTAAATCATTTTATGAAGTAACAATCTTGCTTAAAATTGGCCAAGAAATAAGCAAATTAATAAGTGAAGGAAATTACTGGGACCCAAAAGGTAAGAAGAACTTCACTGTCACAATAAAGATGGTGTATATTTGTGGATTTTTTTAAATAACATTGTCCCTTTTATAAAAATTGGACTCATTTTGAAAGATCAAAATGAGAAACTTTTGGTTCAAATTCTGTATCCGGTGGTTATCAATTATTAATTGCTTGCCTATGGGGAAATTCATATAACTACTCAAAGGCTGAGTTTTCTCACATAAAAAATGGGAATTATAACAGTAACAAAGTTGTTTGGAGGATAGATGCTTTCTTACATGTTGTGAGGTATGTAGCCTATGATATAACGTGAATCAATCCTCATAGACTATGAAGATTGTTTTAAAGAATACCAAACTGAATGTGTGTGTGTGTATTTATATATTTATATTTATACTTATATTTATATTTATATTTATATTTATATTTATATTTATATTTATATAAAGGGAATTTGTTGGGTTAAATAAATAAAAAGTAAATATATTGCCTAGACTGGGGCGCCTGGATGGCTGCTCCACTGGTTAAGCCTTGGACTGTTGGTTTCGGCTCAGGTCATAATCTCTGGATTATGAGATTAAATCCTATTTTGGGCTCAGCAAGGAATCTGCTGGAGATTCTCTACCTCCATCTACCTCCTTCGGGACCAGTACAAGTGCATGGTGCTCTCTCTCAAATAAATAAATAAAAAAAATAAAAAAAGAGGATTGCCTAGACTTTAGTTAAATTTAGGTTGAAATTAGAACTTTCTCTCTGCGGTTCTCTCAGCCCCCCAATCTTCAAATTGTATCCCTTGTTTTAACACAACTTTTGAAATGGTCCTGGGCTCACATGTGTACCCACTATAAAACAGAACAAAAACACATCTGCCCCAAACAAAAAATAAAAGTCTTGCTGTAGTCACTGATTTAATCACTCTAATTTATAAGCACAGGCCTGAACCAATGCATTCAAATAAGACACTGCAATAGCTGATTGACTGAAAATCTCAGAGGAAGTATGAATTTTAAGTTTTGTTGTATCAAGATTCTCCCTTTAATGATATGCAGTCTTTTTAACTACCTTTTGCTCTTTTGGCCTCTTTATTTCTTAGGCAGCTTTCCTTCAAATGAGTGGTACAACCAGAGGCACACACTAAATATTATTATACTACAAGTTTTAAGGGACAGAGAGCTGAGGGATGCCTGGGTGGCTCAGTTGATTAAGTGTCTAACTCTTGGTTTCTGCTCAGTTCATTATCTTGGGGTCCTGGGATTGGACCCTGTGTCAGTGTCTGTAACTTGGCATGGAGTCTGCTGGAGATTCTCTCCCGCTCCTTCTGCTTCTCTCCTGCTCATGCTCTCTCTCTCTCAAATAAATAAATAAAATCTTAAAAAAATAAAATAAAGAAGAGAAAGATGATTTTTCACAACTATAATTGAAGGCCCAGGATTTCATTCTTATTTAACAAACTTTTTCATCTGAAATCATTACATGGCAATAGAGACAATAGAATATTTCTGATTAGCTTGGGGTGATCATGGACTAGTTATAGATTTGAAGGTGGAATCAAATGAGTAAAGCTTAGGCTATACCATTATGTAATTGTTGCAATATATTAAATATCAGCAAGTTTATAATATAATTTTTATCTTTATGGTGAAACATATATCCAATATTATAGTGAACTTTTTGTTTTGTTCACACTTAATTTTACACTCATGTTGTTCAAATGTAACCACTTCCTTGGAATAGTTACCCAAAATATTTTAGTTATTTAAGTGAGTATCTGTAGGCATATCTACCAATGATTCTATTTATTTTAATGCATATTAGCCTTTTCTCATTTCAAGTTGAATAATTGTATTATCATTAAATTATACATGATTGAGTATATATGCAGATATATATGTATACATATGTATGGAATTTTGAAGTTCAAAGGTGAGTAAAATTATCAAGAAACAGAAGGTATATTCAACTCTGCAGACTACTTTGAGAAATGTTTAAATTCTAAACTATTGATATTTGGGAACAACAGTAACTGAAAATGCTTGCTGAGAAGGGTATCCAATGCCTGTATTTTTTATACTAACAGACTGCTTTATGATGTCAGTGTTTCATATTTTCCTGGATTTGTATTATATGTTATAAATAATGAAGTAATATCCAAGTTCCCCTTTAGTCTGCATGGAGAAGTGTAATGACCACTAAATTTACTTATAAACTATAAAGTATATGTAGTTATTATTTGATTAGAAAATCCACTTGTAATGAAACCTGCATGAAGATATACATTCTAAAAATTCTTAAGCTACATGTTGTCTACCCTTTAATGAAAAATTCTGATGTATCCAGAGAGAAAAATAAAATAGAATGAGAGCTAATCAGGAGATTGTGATGTGCCAAACTCTACATAAAATTATAGCAATTAAGATTCTAAAGGTAATGCAAAGGCAAAAGAGAGAATTGCTTCTTTAAGGCGCAGTTTCCCCTAAAGCACTGTGGATCTATTTGCTTTTTGCAAAATATTTGCATGTGATATTGTATAGACAGTTATTAAAATGGGAATATTTTTTCTTGTATGATCTCCTTTCATCCTTACAAAGGCTAATGCATGTGCAGCTGTTACTTAGATGTTGCCAAGTGTTTTAGCTTGCCTTTATCACTTACCTCTTTGTGCTTTTCTCATTAGATTTAACTTACTATTGAAGAAACAGGGGAAATGTGGTGGCATATGGCAAGCAGTAGATGTAGATTATATTCTGTTTCTCTGTTTCCAAGAGCAGTGATATGCACTATATTTGTCTGCTTAGATTGGAGTCCCAACCTCCCTTAATGTTATAGCATATGAACTATTTGGTGTCAATTCATTTCTGTCTCTACTCTCAAATCACATGAATGGCCTCTCTATCTTATTTTTATTTTCTTTATTTTTTTAGGTGCCTGCAGCTTTATAGTAAATACTTTTACTATTGAGAGCCTGTCACAGACAAGTACAAAGCATTAGAAAATATAGCTATACACAGAAATCACAGAAACTGTTTTTGCACCTTGCATAAAAAAGACAAATGAAAATTTCAGTAAGATATAAAAATATGTTTAGACGTTGAGACTACTTTTGGATAAAAAGCTGGTATTAAGAAAGTAAACATCATAGGCCACAGCAAATATTTGTAGTGTATGTGCATACTCTTACTCTTATCATTCACCAGTGTTAGTTTTGCAAAACTCCCAAAATGGATTCTTTCTCACTCAATTAAATGATTTCAAAAACATATATGAGTATATATGGGAGGTGCAAAGATGTGAAATTATTACACAGAAAGCATTTATCCACAATATCATTGGAATTATATAATCAAGAAGTTGGTCATATTAATGCACGTAATGAATCACATTGGAAGAAAATTGATAATGTTAATGAATAGAACTGGAGCTGTCGGGGTGCTTGGGTGGCTCAGTGGGTTAAAGCCTCTGCCTTCAGCTCAGGTCATGGTCCCAGTGTCCTGGGATCGAGCCCCACATCAGGCTCTCTGCTCAGCAGGGAACCCGCTTCCTCCTCTCTCTCTCTGCCTGCCTCTCTGCCTACTTGTGATCTCTATCTGTTAAATAAATAAATAAAATCTTTAAAAAAAAAAAAAAAGAACTGGAGCTGTCCCCTTCAGCACACACATTTACTCATTCTCTGAAAACAGATAAATACGTATTGGTTACCTCTTATGCACTATGTGATAATACTGTATCCTAGATGAACTAATTGTCTAGTGAAAAGGAAAGACATATGAAGATAACTTATGGTACAAGCAAGACAGGCAACAAAAAATACATGAACAAAAAGCTCAGATCACAGAAGGTAACAACTATCATAGCGACATATAGTAGGGCTTCAAAGACGAGATGATATTTAATATTCATGTTTATTTAGCTGCTTTTGTTTATTGTAGGATTAAATGGATTTTTTAATCTAATATTGGTTGCTTGCTCTATTAATTTTACAAAGCACATATTGCCTTTTAAGTTGTAATAGGATAAAGCAACTATTGAATTATCACTGAGTTATCACTTATACTCTATTTTACAATTGTTGAGTGAAAAAGCGTCCATCTTCTTTGAGTCGGAAAAACAAATGAATGGGAAGAATGTGATAAGAGGGGAATAGGTCTGTGGATCCACTTACTACCATTTACTAAGATAGGTTTAGGGGCATGATGTTCTCTTAGATACATACATTGTGAAATTTCCACTACAAGGAAGCTAATTAATATATCCATCACCATCCAACAACATCATTTTTTTCTTTTTTTTTAAAGGTTTTATTTATTTATTTATTTATTTGAGAGAGAGAATGAGAGAGAGAGAGCATGAGAGGAGAGAGGTCAGCAGGAGAAGCAGACTCCCTGCTCAGCAGGGAGCCTGATGTGGGACTCGATCCTGGGACTCCAGGATCATGATCTGAGCTGAAGGCAGTTGCTTAACCAACTGAGCCACCCAGGCGCCCCAACATCATTTTTTTCTTTTCTTTTTCTCCCTCCCTCTTCCTCTCCTCTTTGTCTGCCTGTCTGCCTGCCTTCCTTCCTTACTCCCTTTCATATAGTCCTGTAGTTCTAGTATTTATGTTAAATGAGGATGAATAGCTTGGAGTTGCTTGTGGTCTTCAGATGGTTGAAACTTATTTCAACTTCATAAAGACTGTTTTTTGCTGCTGCTGTTTTACCATTAATAAGAAGATTACACTTTGAAATGAATATTGAAGATGGAGTCTTAAAAATTTTACTGAGAAGAGTTTACAGTAACTAAATTTTAATATCTGCTTAACCATCACTGATGTATGTGAGAAAAAAAGTATGTACTAGACAAGTTCACAAGTCAATAATATAAAGGATTTTACAAAAAATACAAAAATAAGTGCATCTTTCACTCTACTAATTAATGTATAGAAAGCATGATATAATGAGTCTTCCTTATTCTACACAGACAACACCATAGAGGCATACCTTGGAGATATTGCGGATTCAGCCCCAGACCATCACAATTAAGTGGATATCATAATAAAACAGATCATTTTTTAAATTTCCCAGTGCATATAAAAGTTATATTTATACTATATTGTAGTCTATGAAGTGGGCAGCAGCATTATGTCTAAAAAATATACATACTCTAATTTAAAAAGACTGTATTGTGAAAAATGCTAATCATCATCTGAACTTTCAGGGAGTCATAATCTTTATGCTGGTGGAGGTCTTGCCTCAGTGTTGAAGGCTGCTGACTGATCAGGGGGATGGTTGCCAAAGGCTGGGTGGCTGTGGCAATCTCTCAAAATAAGACAACAGTGAAGTTTCCCATATGTGCTGACTCCTTCTTTCACTTGAACACTTAGAGGCTATTATAAGGTTATTAACCTAATTTCAATATTGCTGTGTGTCAGAAAATAGGGAGGCCTGAGGGGGGAGAGAGAGAGAGATGGGAGAAAAGCTCACTTATTGAGCAGTGAGAAGACATTCAACATTCATTAAGTTCAACATCTTATAGGGATGTGGTTTGTGGTGTTCCCAAACAATTACAATTGTAACATCAAATATCACTGATCACAGATCACCATAAAAAATATAATAACAAAAAAGTTTGAAATATTGTGATAATTACCAAAACATGACACCAAGACATGAAGTGAGCAAATGCTATTGGACAAACGGTGCTGATAGACTTGCTTGATGCAGGATTGTCCAGACTTTCAGTTGATCAAACCCACAATATCCATGAAGCACAATAAAGGAAAGAACAGTAAAGTGAGGTACTCCTGTACCTGTGAGTTTTGGACACATCTTGTCATTTATAATATCCCATGGATGGTGAGTAAGACACCTAGGAGTATTAAAATAATAATACAAAAGAAACAAAAATATTTATGGAAAAAAAAAAGAAAAGACAAAAGATTTGCAATGAAAAGGCAAAGACCTAGAGTAACCAACACAATAATATTGAGGGTAAAAAACAAAATTGGATGACCGACAATACTCAACTTCAGGACTTAATGTAAAGCTATAGTAACCAAAACAGTGTGATATTGATAAAAGAATAGACAAATAGTTCAATGGAAGAAAATAGAAGAGCTCAAACATAAACCCACACATATAAAAACAATTGATCTTTGATAAAAGAACAATTAAAAGAACATTAAAAATGTATGTAATATTTTAAGTAGAATCAGTAATATATATCCCATACATAGCATAGAATTCATTGAAGGGTAAAAATGCATCCCACATGGTAATATTTCACTTAAGTGTGAAAACAGAGTCTAATGACTCAAAATATTTAATAGTGGGACTGACTGCTTTTGAATATGGTGAATTCTTTGTCATTGGAATTGTTAAAGCAGAAGCTAGATTATTATCCTTTGGATATGGTGCCAAAGAGATTTACATGTGCATGGATGGGTGGGAGAAAATAAATTCTCAACATATCCAATCATGATTTTACATAATTTCATAGGAAATTAACCCTCAGATTACCCATAAGGAAATTAATGACTTTATTACTCATTGATTTTTTTTAAATTTTGATATAGGAGTACCAAATTATGACTCCCTCTTTGAAAAAAAAGTAAACAAAAGAATGCAGTGTGTGAACTTTGCCTCCTAATTCCAACAAACCAATTAAAATAATCTTTAGGACAATGAAGAAAACTTGAATTTGGGCTGGGTGTTTTAGATTTATAATAATGTAACATTTTGGGGATGTTAGTGACATGGTGGCAATGTACAATGAAAACATCCCCATTAATAATGGGTGAATTATTACAAATTCTAAGGTTTGCTTTAAAAATACAAAGAAATAAAAAATATATAGGAGGCTATCTGAAGAAAAATTGACAAAAGTACTGAACACATAGTCATCATTATATTATTCATTATGTCATATTTTGTTTACTCTGTGTATGTTTGAAATTTCATGTTATGAATTGTGTAATAAAAATTATTACTAAAAAATAGGAATAACAAGACATTGTTATTGTATGACAGTAACAAGTCATCAGATATTTGTTTCAGTACTCTGAAAGGCAGACTTTAACAAAGCCAGGAAATAAGAATTCAGAGGATAATAGGTTAAGGAAAATGCTGCTGTTCTCAGAGAGATAGGGGAAATTGTTGAGTGCATGAAAGATTAACAGGAAAACAAAAAAGGTATATAAGGGATAAGGGATGTATGTTGTATGACACGGTTATTAATATGTACATAGTCCTGATAATTAAAGCACTGAATATGGAATTAATTTTTAAATGGGGCTATAAAAATATTGGGAATGGAAAAGGGAAGGAGAATTTTAAAAGACTCCTATCAGTCTCAAGAAGACTATCTGACTTTGCTAATATAATATGTTTAAGTCCTAACCAATATTATTTACAATAGAAGTTAAAATTTCCATTTACCACTTAAAGGTCATTAGGTAATATAAAAAATATTGATTTATGAAATAATTGTTAAGTAACCATTTATTTGTATATGTATATATATATGTATACATTGTATATATATGTATATATATGTGTATATAAGTATATATAGAAATATATTGAAAACATTATAAAAATTTGGGGAAAATATTGCCCCTAAGGAAGCAAGTATTTATTTGTGTGTGTGTATGTGTGTGTGTGTGTGTGTGTACACAGAAATATATTGAAGCATTGTAAAAATTTGGGAAAATATTACCCCTCAGGAAGTTTGAAAACTTACATTGCTTTTTCTGATTATCTGATCTATATTTGTTCGAAGTATTTTATGTGTGTACACATCTGTGCATATGCAAGTTCTTATAGCCCTTCCAAAGATGAATTGAACTGTATCATTACATCATTTTAAGGCATTATTGTGAGTTGATATCTGCTATCAAATTTATTATTTCTAATCAAATTTATTTTTAATAGCCAATACTTTTAGAGCAGGAAGTGCATTGTGCTATCAAAAATACTGTACATTCCACCTTTTTTCTTATCTGAGTAACCAAATTTGCTTCAGCAATCACTTTTCAGGAGCACACAACCCACAGAGCCCTGGCCTCAGAACAGGTCAGTGAAGGGCCATGTCACGTTCAGCAGTACAAGGGATTAGGCTGACTCATGGATGTGTATGTTCATAGAATGGTCATTTAAAACAAAAGCTAAGTTCTTCACTAATTTTGTTCTATGAACTGGATTTCCCTGGGGTCACTTCAAATAAAGAAACATTGATAAAACAGAAAAAAAGGGAGAAAAAATAAAATAAGTATATTAAGAACAGTCAGAGGACAAAGTTACAGTGGGTTATTACAAAAAGCTGTTAAATCTCATGAAAATTTGGATCTTTGTCCTTGTGGATCCAATTCATGCAGCTCTCAGTATTTTCAAAACATTAGTATTTTGAAATACTAATGCAGCATTTTTACTAATGTAGCATCACTAATGTTACTAATAAGACTAATGCCACATTTTTCTAACATTCCCCAAATTCAGATAACAGGGAAATAATCAAAGAAAGCAGGATTTATAGGCTATGTCTTTTTCTTAAGTGTTTATGTAGATAACTTGTTGATATTTGTGGAGATCTTAGATTTAAATATTTTAAATTCTTAAACCATTGAATAATTTTAGCACCATCTCATTACAGAATATTGAAAATACTGAGATATGTTCTTCGTCTCTGAGAAAATCTGAATATTTTTCATGATAAAAATACAGACATATACATCTTTGAGTATCCTCAAGTATCCAGTAAAATCCTCTAAATATAATTGCTTGGAAGGTTTGAAGTTTATGGTAGAGTAGCTAAATTTACTTTATTTCACACTCAAAAAGCTCAAAGAACTAGCACTCTTAGATTAAACTTAATTTAGGGCTGACTGTATTTTTCATTATTTAGTTCTGTGAAATAGATACCATGTATATCCTGCAGTAACCTATTGACCTATTGGCTCAACTTCAAGCCCTTATCTCTTTCACTCCAACAGAGATACTACATACTAATTTGTGATTCTGATTGTTAAGTATGAAGGGTGCTCAGATTCGATACTGATGGCATGCAGCATTGAGCAGATGAAATCTTCTGACCACAAGCCCCGCAGTCAAGCCTCAAAACTGGTCCCCGGTTTATGCATTTGCTGTGAATTAGTTTTTAACTTAAAATTCCATAAATGCCCATGTCTTTCTAGGAACATATGGTTCATTCTGCACAGAAATTCAGCAGTTAAAGTATAGCCATCTGCACTGGTGGTTCATCGCATGACTTATTGTCCTGCTTACTGGTTTCCTTTATTATTCTTGCCAAAGATTGCGGACATCCTATAAGCTCAGCTGAAAATCACTTTTATTTAATGCAGATAACTTCATTTTTTATTTCACCTCCTCATGTTTGAACTTTCTCATTTTGCTTTCATTTCTCCCATTTATACCCATTTGCTTCATATCTACATTTTATCCTTCTATTGTCCCTAAAGACTTAAAAGTATTTTGAGCAAATGGTCAAATACTAGGTATATGGAATAGATATATGGGAATACTCAAGTGGAGAAGAATCTAGAAGAATTAATGGACTTAAAGATTTTACAAATGATATCTGTTTTATACAGTTTATCTGCCTTTTTGATATTACTTCTAAAAATTTATCTTTATAAATGTTCCTTTAGACATATTTGGACACCTATGCCCAGCAAGTATAAAAAGACTTCGACTGAGATAGGCGCAGTAGCTTCTCTTGTTAGAACAAAAGGATTGGAGAGATACCAGTTTCCATAGTTCTTCTCCCTTCCCTATTCCTTCACACTTCCCGAGTCCAGACTATGGTTTACACTGCAAACCCTCCTAGTATTGCACCAGATTCATCTTTCTTATTTTTTTAATTGTAGACGTGTAATGAAAATATAAGTATACTGCGTTGACAATAGGATAAATTAGAAATAAGTCCTAAGGTTTAAGATTTTAGGGGAGTTGACCTTGTCTATTTTTGACTAGCCCACTGCTTGCCTCCTATTCTCCAATTAAATTGAGCTATTATGTTCTCCATGAAATTGAGCTATCTTCAGATTTCATGCCTCTGAAAACAACTTTTATCAAAATGAAATAGCTCCCAACTCCACACTCTTTCACATTTCCAAGCATCCTTTTAGATTAAATGAAAGATCCATTTCCATTTAAGTTTCTTCAATTCACTAAGTCTAAATGTGACTACTTTTGGTGAATATCTATAGCTTTCCACCCATTTTTTCTTAAGAAATCTTATGTGTTACAGATATTTACCCCTACGTTACATTCTTTACTTGACCCAAACTTCCAGAAACTAGGGTTTCTGAAGGCTAAGGTATGAATAATTTCCTACTATTCTCATTAGATGAAGAAAATAACTTATTGTTAAAATGTGATAACACCACGGGAAGAGAGGAACAGGGATTTTAATTTTATCTTCTTGTGTCTATATTGGAGAGTAGAATATACAGTCCTGTTACTAGCAAATAAAGGAATTATAGTCCATCAATCAATCAATCAGCTAACCAAATCAATGTGAGGAAAATCATGATGGTGAAATGATTATGGTAACCTTGATAGCTAGACTTTTTACTAAACACTGGTTTGTCCATTCAGTGAGAAAATTTTCTAGGCTTTATCTCAGTTACTCTTTGCAACATAGCTAGGAGGTTGTATAATCTTCATTTTCTAAGAATGAGTTAAGTAAAGTTCATAAAAATGAACCAAAATTTTATCCCTTTGCTATCTAGCTCTTAAGCCTTGGTTCATAATAGTTTGCTTACTTTTCAAGAACAAAAGTGAAGGATAATTACAATGTACATCCAATATTCAACATATGTAAAATAAGATAATGTGTGGCTGGGTGGCTGAATATGCAAGCCTATGTAACTCAGGTTTTTCAAGGGAAAAGAAATGAAAATAAAATCTTGAGATGAAGATTTTGTAATAATGAGATTTTCTGGGAATGCAAAATGTGTTCTCTGATTTAAAACTTATTTCTCAAAAGATTTTTTTATTGCAGTATAGTTGACACATGTTACATTAGTTTTAGTGAGTTGAAAAGTCGATATGTTATGCTATACTCACCACAAGCATAGCTACCATCTGTCATCATACAATTCTATGATTGTCATTTATTTCATTGTTAAATGACTCCCAACTGCATCAATAGAACTGAATCCTAGGGACACTGAGTTTACATTTATTTATTTATGATTAAAACCCAATGTTGACCCTGAAAAAAAAAAACAAAACCTCCAAATATCTATAATACATTTGCCTCATGGGAGAATGAGTTACATTTCCCTACCTCAAATATCCACAGGAAAACTAAAAAATTCAGTCTCTTAATATTGCATTAGGGAAAAAATGTTCAAGTAAACTATTATAATATAGCAAATTTCATGAGTCAAATGTTTTTTCTATTATATTCCAAACTGCATGTATATTTTATAATTTTCATCTTGCTTGATAAGTTGGATTAGATATTGTTTCCTTCTTCTTTTACCTGTCTTTGCTTCCATCAGTGCTACTCATGATTTTTCATTTATCTCTATGTGACTTTCATCTTTTTACCTATTTTTTTTAGTTTCTTCTCATCGAATCAACTTCAGGGAGTGAGGATTTTAAATGTTCTGCTTTAGGGTCCCCTCTCACGTAATGGTCCCCTTCTAAATTATCTATTAAGTGTATCTCTTTTCAAATTTTTTTTTTTCCTCCAGATACATATCTGTATATTTAATATATGTATTTGGATTCTCTTGGACCTCAACTAGGCAAGCAGCATTTTTCACATCACACTACTTTCTCTTCCATGGTTTCCTACCTCATTAAAAGGCACCATCATCTCCTGAATTACTCAAGACAGAGAGTTAGGACTTAGTTTTGACCGCCTGCCCCACTCACCAAGTTAGGACAATTTTAGACCTACATATTGCAAATCTTCCACAGCTCCCCTTCTCCAAAATGCCAAGCAGTGTATTGAATTCTCCATCATCACTGCTCACCTGTTTAACAAGATCCACTCTTGTTCAAAAACCCATGCACTTTTCTCTGTAATGCTGTGTGAATGAACTTTAAAACTCAAATATAATTAGGACACATCCTTGTTTAGAACGCTTTAGAGGTTGTCTCCTTTTCTTTGTATAAAGGGCAATCTCAACATGTTGCTGGAAACTCCATGTCTTCCTTTCTTTCCAGTCTTAAACGTATTGTTTCTTCCTTGTTTCCTATGTTCTAGGTGCGGCTTTCTTTCAGTTCCTCAAATATCCTGTTTTACTCCTGCTGTCTACATTCCCCAGTTATTTTCCTTATGGAGCATACTTCCTTTCCACACTCATCTGCCTGTCAACAACCCCAACAACTCCTGCTCCATACAAATACACTATGTCCCTTAAATCCTATTAAATGTGAGGTCAGAGCTTCCATGCTTACTTGGAAAGAATTTCTTGAGTCCGCAGTCTAGCTAAGTGTCTAGGTTATACCCTTCCCTAATATCTTGCTACACTCTGTAATGCTTAAATACATGTGTGATATCTCTATTCTTGGCTAAATTTTAATTTCCATGAGAAGATGATTATATTTAATTTCTTCCTGGCTCCTTCTCCACTTTGTATAGAACCTAGTACCTCAGTGTTCACTGGATGGAGAACCTAACCTATCACTGTATATTGTAGTTAACAGGAATATAATGAAGATTTGGATAAGTTAAGTTTTTGAACTTGAAGTAGATAGAAAAGTTTTTGAAATATGCCTGAATAACAACACAAAAGAAGGAAGAAGGGGTCTCTCTGTGCTTATATCATTTTGCCCTTCCTTAGAAAAAAAAACAAAGAAATAAATAATAGTGAGTTATTTAGATTGGTGCTAATATTTATTTTGGGTGGTATTTTACCAGGTTTGGACTACTCCCTTTGTGGGAATATAATTACTCTTAAGCAGCATAGAGTAAAAACATTAAAGAAGGATTAATGTCTCTCAACTATAAATTGAAAGTCAAATTATAATAATACTTTATCAATGAAAACAAATATAAGGCTTGAGTATAGTGATCTTGTCTTTACTTTGAAACCTTTTAAAATATAAGATTTCTTTTCAAGTATAAATAGTCATGAAAAAAAAATTTAGACCATCTGTCCTTCTAATGATGACAGTACAAACACAGCTTATGTCTGTAAGAACAAGTTGTTGAAATTTGTAACTATATATTAAACTCCAGAATTTCTTTTTTTTTAAAGATTTATTTATTTATTTGATAGACAAAGATCACAAGTAGGCAGAGAGGCAGGCAGAGAGAAGAAGGGAAGCAGGCTCCCCACTGAGCAGAGAGCCCGGTGTGGGGCTCGATCCCAGGACCCTGAAATCATGACCACAGCCAGAGACAGAGGCTTTAACCCACTGAGCCACCCAGGTGCCCCAAAGCTCCAGAATTTCTAATAAAGCAACAGAATAAGAAATTAAGATCCTTGGTATTATTTTCCTTTATGCATCCAAAGTAGAGTTTGGAGAATGAAAGGTAACTGAATGGACAGTAACATAGTTCTCATGCTCTGAATTAGTTTGAGAAAGATAATAGAATTAGAAATAATATTAATAATGGCAATCAACAAATCTATACATCTCAAATTGCCAAAAACACTTATTTTATTAAAATATAAATTACACTAAATATTCTACCAAATAAGACCCTCCCATGATTTGGTCATTATTTTTAAATATGATGTAGTCAAGACTTTTCTAATGTCAAATTAGATAATTTTCATTTTCTCTTTGGACATGAAGTCCATCAACTTCTTTCTCCTTTCCCACTTTCTCTGTTTAGCTGGTATACAAGTTTTATATTATCTTTATAAGAGGGAAAAGAAATATATTTTGAGTGATCTAAGAATCCCAAGCTTCATGCATTAATATAGACCTCTGAAGAAAATCTCATGTTGGAATATTGTGCTGTTAGTACATTGCTCTTCACTCATTTAAGTAATACTTTTGTATTTTCTTGTTCTAATTCTTTATTTCCTATACTATTATTCTACAAGAGATTTGTCCTTTTTTGCTTGCTTTACAGGGACCTAAGTGTCCTTTGAAGAGCTCTTCTTTCTTTTAAGAGTATCTCTTCACTTTAGTTCTTTTGAATCAGCCAACCTCTAGAAAAAGCCATATGATTCCAAATTCATTCTTTATCTCTGGTCAGGAAACACAATTGTTCCTATCTTTCAGCAATTTCAAAAACCCTCACATTAGTGTTGAGTTAGTGACTCAACAAAACAACATGCTCTGAAAAGCTTATTCTTTGGTTCAATCAAGAGAATAAAATTAAAGAAAGAACTTGTATAATCCAGCTCCTAAGAATTTGTTGTTGTTTGCTTGTTTTTGAAATTGACATGAAGTGGTTAATCCCATACATTGAGACTGATGATTTAAAAAAAAAATAGGTTAAAAGTCAAAAAATTATAGACATACACATCATTCTTTATGCTCTATATTAGAATTGAGCTACTAGCAATAACCATTATAGACTGTCTACAGGTCATTAGATGACACTTGGGATTCTCGAGCAGTATGGCCTATGTAACTGCTTGTTCACTTGCATCAATTCTTGTATCCTATCATTTCAACTTGTGATTTTACTTTTAACAGATCAATTTCCGGAAATGCTTTGAAACTTTTAGTAATAATTAGAACTCAGTTCCTACTCCAAGAAGAAGCCATCATAGAGTTTTGCAGGAGAGTCTGGCATTAGGAACATCATAAAGTTATCCCTTTAGGAGTGGGAGAATCACTCAAGAAATTATATTAAGACACAAAGAGAAAAATAGTTAAGATAATAATTCGCATTCTGAATGTGTAATTGACCACAAGTAAGGGAAGTTAAGGGTAAATTTTGAGAGGCAAGGAGAAAATGCCACACTAAGTATAAACATTATCTTAAATCACTTTTAAGAGAAAAAAACATACGTTTTGAAACAGCAAATATCTGAAAAGAGAGAATTGTCATATTGTTTTAAAAGACCTGAAATGCATTACCACTGAAAGAAATTATAAAACTGTCTTCCTTTGAGTTCTGAGAATGAAGTAGAATAATAAAGTGTCTGAGAGTGTTCAGGAAAGGAGAGAGACTAATTGCACTCTCAAGGTCTTTCCCAAACCAATAATTTTATGAATACTTCATTAACTTTAGTCACATTAAATAAAAACTGTCATAAAACAAAAATTCATTTTGTGGTCATAGAAGTTACATTTTTACCCATAGTACTTTCCCTTTCTGATAATTTCAGAATAATAGTTAATAATACAATCACATGGAGAAAGTACTATGTAGCTAAAAAAAAAAAATACATTGAAAATTGGCCTCCAAATATTTAACTAAGGTACAAAGTTTTGCATGAGTTCTACTTGAAATAAAACCTCTGATTGTATTGGAATAGAATATAAGGGGGAAAAAACAAGAAATATACATGAGTATCCTTCAATTTTACTGTTTTTTTTTGTTGTTCAGAAATAAATTTATTTTAACAATAGTTTAACAAATACTCTATAATGCTTTACAATTATATTTTCACATATGTTTCCATTTGCAATTTCATTTAAATGATCTTTAAACCTGCATTCCAAATTAGGAGCTAGCAGAGTAGGCTGACTATTGCTTTTCCCACTTAAAAAAGAATAGTTCCATTTCTTCTGTAGTGTTTTAATTTTGTACTTTCATAAAATTTTATTTGCAAAAAGTCCAACTGCATGTAAAAATTTACTAGACATCACTACTTTAAAGTGATTTTTGCAATTCCCCAAGCAAACTGAAAAACTCAAATATGTTAATACACTTGAAACTATGAGAATTGTAAACCCCTTGAATTAAGGTTTTAATATTGCATTTTGTATAAGACTAAGATCTTTATTTTATACGGCATGTTTTAAATGTACAAAATTAACCAAATTAAAAACTATACATAGATTATGGAAGTCTGGGCTTAAATAAAAAAGTTGTTCAAAACTATTTTTATTTTGTATTAAAAATATCTGTAGATGACTTCATATTTTAAGTTTTCCAAATTCATGGCTTTGTTGTTGTTTTTTCCCCACTGTTTTAATATTTTCAAGAAATTACAGCAGTTTTATTTGGGAATGGGTTAATCTTTGATAGTAATATTTATGAAGATATCTCATTAATTTAAAACATTATAAATATCTAAGAAGATAAGTGGGATGGTTTTAAATAATTAGAGGACTGCTAAAAGTGTTCCATTTCCTGGCCAATAAATAAGGAATGATCCTGAACAGTAATCAGACAACCTCTGAAAATTTTACCTTTTTGGTTATTATACTGATGTTAATAAGGTTAGACAATCTTCATTTAATTCAATTTTATGATAATATTATGATTGAATATTTAAAAAGATGCAATTAAGAATTCAATAAAATACTGGGGCACCTGGGTGGCTCAGTGGGTTAAAGCCTCTGCCTTCAGCTCGGGTCGTGGTCCCAGAGTCCTGGGATCGAGCCCCGTGTCGGGCTCTCTGCTCGGCGGGGAGCCTGCTTCCTCCTCTCTCTCTCTCTCTGCCTACTTGTGATCTCTGTCAAGTAGATAGATGGAATCTTAAAAAAAAAAAAAAAAAGAATTCAATAAAATACTATAATATTTCATACCTGAAATATATTTTTTAATATAACCTCTTTTAAAATTCAGATCTTTTAGTTCTCTAGGGAAAAGCAATAGTAAAGGTTAAAATATAACATAGAAAAAAAGATGGGGAGTCACTTGGCAGAGGTGGCTCAGGTGGGAGCTGGTCTCCTCCGGATACTGGCAGCTGCAGAGGGGCAAGCGTCAGCGGGAGCTGGAGGCCCAGTGGCTGAGGTTGGGCTGAGCTAGGGTAACTGAGACAGAAGATAGAATTAGTGATCTGGAGGACAAACAGATAGAGAGAAAGGATCAGGAGGAAGCATGGAACAAACAGCTTAGAAACCACAAAAACAGAATCAGGGAAATAAATGATGCCATGAAACGTTCCAATATCAGAATTATTGGAATCTCTGAAGAGGAGGAGAAAGAAAGAAGTCTAGAAGATATAGTGGAACAAGTTCTCCATGAAAATTTTCCCAATCTCACAAATGGAACCAGCGTTCATGTACTAGAGGCAGAACGGTCTCCCCACAAGATTATAGATTTAAAAAAAAAAAAATCAAGGCACCTGTTAGTAAAATTGAGAAATCATAATTGTAGATACAATCTCTTGAAAGCCGCTAGGGCAAAGAGGCTTCTTACGTACAGAGGAAAGCCCATCAGAATAACATCAGACCTGTCCCCAGAAGCCTGGCAAGCCAGAAAGGGCTGGCAAGATATATTCAGGGCACTAAATGAGAAGAACATGCAGCCAAGAATACTTTATCCAGCAAGACTGACATTCAAAATGGATGGAGAGATAAAGAGATTCCAAGACCAGCAAGGCTTAAAAGAGTATGTGACCACCAAGCCGACACTGCAGGAAATATTAAGGGGGGTTCTATAAAAGAGGGAAAAATCCTAAGAATATCATTGAACAGAAATATAGAGACAATCTACAGAAAGAAAGACTTCAAAGGTAGCATGATGTCAATAAAAACGTATCTATCAATAAGCACTCTCAATGTGAATTAACTAAATGCACCCATAAAATGACACAGGGTTGCAGATTGGATAAAACGACAGGACCCATCCATATATTGTCTACAAGAGACCCATTTTGAACATAAGGATACACCCAGACTGAAAGTGAAGGGATGGAGAAGCATCTTTCATGCCAATGGGCCTCAAAAGAAGACTAGGGTAGCGATTCTCATATCACATAAATTAGATTTTTAAACTAAAGACTGTAGTCAGAGATACAGAAGGACACTACATAATTCTTAAAGGGACTATCCACCAAGATGATCTAACAATTGTAAATATTTATGCCCCCAATATGGGAGCAGCCAATTACATAAGAAAACTGTTAATCAAGATAAAGATTCATATTGATATGAATACATTAATAGTAGGAGATCTTAACATGACTCTCTCAGTAATAGATAGATCATCAAAGCAGAAAATCAATAAAGAAACAAGAGCATTGAATGACACAGTGGACCAGATGGGCCTCATAGATATATACAGGACATTCCACCCTAAAACAACAGAATACTCATTCTTCTCAAGTGCACATGGGACCTTTTCCAGAATAGACCACATACTGGGTCACAAATCAGGACTCAACCAATACCAAAAGACTGAGATTATTCCCTGCTTATTCTCAGATCACAATGCTTTGAAACTGGAGCTCAATCACAAGGAAAAGTTTGAAAGGAACTCAAACACCTGGAAGCTAAAGACCACCTTGCTTAAGAACGCTTGGATCAACCAGGAGATCAAAGAAGAACTTAAACAATTCATGAAAACCAATGAGAATGAAGACACTTCAGTCCAAAACCTATGGGATACTGCAAAGGCAGTCCTAAGGGGGAAATACATAGCCATCCAAGCCTCCCTCAAAAAAACACAAAAATCTAGAATATACCAGCTGTCTCTACACCATAAAGAACTGGAGAATCAACAACAAATCAAACCAACTCCACACATAAGAAGGGAAATAATAAAGATTAGAACAGAGATCAATGAGGTAGAAACTAGAGATACAGTAGAATGTATCAATGAAACTAGAAGCTGGTTTTTTGAAAGAATCAATAAGATTGATAAACCATTGGCCACACTAATCCAAAAGAAAAGAGAGAAAGCTCAAATTAATAAAATTATGAATGAAAAGGGAGAGATCACAACTAACACCAAGGAAGTAGAAACAATCATCAGGAGTTATTATCAACAGTTATATGCCAATAAGTTAAGCAACCTAGAGGAAATGGATGCATTCCTGTAAAACTATAAACTCCCAAAACTGAACCAGGAAGAAATTGACAACCTGAATAGACCAATATCTAGTAACGAGATTGAAGCAGTGATCAAAAACCTCCCAAAAAACAAGAGCCCAGGACCTGACGGATTCCCTGGGGAATTCTACCAAACTTTCAAAGAAGAAATAATGCCTATTCTCCCGAAGCTGTTTCAAAAAATTGAAGCAAAATGAAAACTTCAAGACTCTCTTACGAAGCCAGCATTACCCCGATCCCAAACCAGGCAAAGACCACACCAAAAAGGAGAATTTCAGACTAATATCACTGATGAATATGGATGCTAAGATTCTCAACAAGATCCTAGCAAACAGGATGAAACAGCACATTAAAAAGTTTATCCACCATGACAAGGTGGGATTCATCCCTGCATTACTAGGATGGTTCAACATTTGCAAATCAATCAATGTGATAAAACAAATCAGTAAGAGAAGAGAGAACCACATGGTCCTCTCAATTGATGCAGAAAAAGCATTTGACAAAATCCAGCATCCGTTCCTGATTAAAACGCTTCAAAGTATAGGGATAGAGGGAACATTCCTGAACTTCATAAAATCTATCTATGAAAGACCCACAGCAAATATCATCCTCAATGGGAAAAAGCTCACAGCCTTCCCGTTGAGATCAGGAACATGACAAGGATGCCCACTCTCACCACTCTTGTTCAACATAGTATTAGAAGTCCTAACAACAGCAATCAGACAACAAAGAGAAATCAAATGTATCTAAATTGGCAAGAAAGAAGTCAAACTCTCTCTCTTCACAGATGACATGATTCTTTATATGGAAAACCCAAAAGACTCCACCCCCAAACTACTAGAACTCATACAGCAGGATACAAAGTCAATGTACAGAAATCAGTGGCTTTCTTATACACTAACAATGAAAATACAGAAAGGGAAATTAGAGAATCAATTCCATTTACTATAGCACCAAGAACCATAAGATACCTGGGAATAAACCTAACCAAAGAGGTAAAGGATCTGTACTCGAGGAACTACAGAACACTCATGAAAGAAATTGAAGAAGACACAAAAAGATGGAAGACCGGTCCATGCTCTTGGATTGGAAGAATAAACATTGTTAAAATGTCTATACTGCCTAGAGCAATCTATACTTTTAATGCCATTCTGATAAAAATTCCACCAGTATTTTTCAAAGAGCTGGAGCAAATAATCCTAAAATTTATATGGAATCAGAAGAGACCCCGAATTGCTAAGGAAAGGTTGAAAAACAAAAAAAACCTGGCAGCATCACGTTACCAGATTTCAAGCTTTACTACAAAGCTGTGATCACCAAGACAGCATGGTACTGCCATAAAAACAGACACATAGACCAGTGGAACAGAGAAGAGAGCCCAGATATGGACCCTCAACTTTATGGTCAAATAATCTTCGACAAAGCAGGAAAAAAGATACAGTGGAAAAGAGACAGTCTCTTCAATAAATGGTGCTGGAAAAATTGGACAGCTATTTGTAGAAGACTGAAGCTCTACCATTCCCTTACACCATACACAAAGATAAACTCGAAATGGCAAAAAGACCTCAAGGTGAGACAGGAATCCATCAGAATCCTAGAGGAGAACATAGGCAGTAACCTCTTCGATATCAGCCACAGCAACTTCTTTCAAGATATGTCTCCAAAGGCAAAGGAAACAGAAACGAAAATGAACTTTTGGGACTTCATCAAGATCAAAAGCTTCTGCACAGCAAAGGAAACAGTCAACAAAACAAAAAGGCAACCCACGGAATGGGAGAAGATATTTGCAAATGACAGTACAGACCAAAGGCTGATATCCAGGATCTATAAAGAACTTCTCAAACTCAACACACACAAAACAGATAATCACGTCAAAAAATGGACAGAAGACATGAACAGACACTTCTCCAATGAAGACATACAAATGGCTATCAGACACATGAAAAAATGTTCATCATCACTAGCCATCAGGGAGATTCAAATTAAAACCACATTGAGATACCACCTTACACCAGTTAGAATGGCCAAAATTAGCAAGACAGGAAACAACGTATGTTGGAGAGGATGTGGAGAAAGGGGAACCCTCTTACACTGTTGGTGGGAATGCAAGTTGGTGCAGCCACTTTGGAGAACAGTGTGGACATTCCTTAAGAAATTAAAAATAGAGCTTCCCTATGACCCTGCAATTGCACTACTGGGTATTTACCCCAAAGATACAGATGTAGTGAAAAGAAGGGCCATCTGTACCCCAATGTTTATAGCAGCAATGGCCACGGTCGCCAAACTGTGGAAAGAACCAAGATGCCTTTCAACGGATGAATGGATAAGGAAGATGTGGTCCGTATACACTATGGAGTATTATGCCTCCATCAGAAAGGATGAATACCCAACTTT
>NW_019154086.1:90409686-90412216 GCF_002288905.1 Enhydra lutris kenyoni | reverse complement strand
ACCCAATGTTTATAGCAGCAATGGCCACGGTCGCCAAACTGTGGAAAGAACCAAGATGCCTTTCAACGGATGAATGGATAAGGAAGATGTGGTCCGTATACACTATGGAGTATTATGCCTCCATCAGAAAGGATGAATACCCAACTTTTGTAGCAACATGGACGGGACTGGAAGAGATTATGCTGAGTGAAATAAGTCAAGCAGAGAGAGTCAAGTATCATATGGTCTCACTTATTTGTGGAGAATAACAAATAACATGGAAGACATAGGGAGATGGAGAGAAGATGGGAGTTGAGGGAAATTGGAAGGGGAGGTGAACCATGAGAGACTATGGACTCTGAAAAACAATCTGAGGGTTTTGAAGAGGCAGGGGGTGGGAGGTTGGGGGAGCCAGGTGGAGGGTATTAAGGAGGGCACGTATTGCATGGAGCACTGGGTGTGGTGCAAAAACAATGAAATCTGTTATGCTGAAAAGAAATAAAAAAAAAAAAGAAGAAAAAGATGGGGGATAAGAAGAAGCAAGGAATAATTTGTAAAGAAAACATATTTTAACCCATAAAATATGTATTTTTAAACATGTAAATACAATAAGCTACTTTGTGTTGTAGTGGAGGAATTCATCATTTTACTGACACATATATTTTTATTTATTTATGGTCCTCTTTTATGAAAAATCTCATGTCAAGAACAAAGTTAATAGGTTCTTTTTATATTGCTTCATGTGAGAGTTTCATAATTAAAACATATCCTTGTCTATTCTTAAGATAATTTAAAGCACTAACTAGATAGCAATGCCATTGGTTTCCAACCATTTCTATGTATCCAATACTTTTTCTCAAATATTTTCATCTGTCAAACAAATAAAGATCTACTCCCAACAGTCCTCATTTGATGTTAGAGGAAAATAAAAAGGCCCATTTATAAATAACTATGTACTCTAGGTGGGACTTGGCATTGCTTCTCCTACTATGATGACCTTCCTTTATTTCTAATAAGAGTGACATTGGCAATATCCAAATGCCGACATTGCCTAAGTTATAAATCTAAAGGATAGCTCTTATGTTCAGTTTTTCAAAACTCTGTTTGAAATTTATACACCTAAATTTGAAATTTAGGAAGATAATAGCCCAATCTTTTGTGTGCCATGACATAATAAGGAAAAATTTTGAAGCCCACCTCTTTTACAGTAAAAACAGATGGAAGTAGAATTGCTCGAGTTCTCTAGAACAGCTACACTCGAGTTGACATGCATCAATCACACAGCACATTTTTGGCCCATACTGCACAATCAAATAAAGAGTTCCCTACCCTGCTAAAAACTTCTTTTCCCTTTCCTTAGGGGCCTGGGACACACAAGCTTAATCTGAGTTGAATGAGACAATGTTAGTAGAAGCGAATTGGGAGATGCATCATCTTCAAGAGATGATTATGAGCAAGAAAGATATAAATATTAATATGAATGTGGGAAGAAAGCAACATGATTATTCCAAACTGAATGTTTTAAATTAAATAACAAAGTGATTTAATAATCTTATTTTAGTCTAGAAACATAGAGGTAACTTGCAAATTTAGTAAAAAAGACAGTTTTATTTAAAAAGCTGTAATGCAATACTATCTGCATTAAGATCATTTTAAGGAGCAATTTTCTATTTTAAATTTATAAATATAGGCTATATTCTAATATATGATATGTGAATATGGAGTAAGTGTATACCTTAAATTTGAATCTTTAAAAATTTAGGGGTTTTTTTGTTTTTGTTTTTGTTTTTTTGAGAAAAATACATTGGAGATCCAAAAAAGAGTACAAAAATCAGGTATAATATAAAGAAAATGAAAATAACTGATGTAAAAATAATTCTGTTACTCCTTTATTTCTCTCCTAAATTAGGAACCTAGTTGTGTTTGTTTATTTGTTTGTTTGGGTTCGAGTTTGGTTTTTAGTTGTGGCCTTTCACTAATGTATTAGGTAATATGTAAAACAGTTGGTATTTTTGGTGTACTTTTTCACTTGACTTAGTGTCACTTTTCAGTTCCTGAAAGTACTTCACACATTTCAGGTTACACATATTTGGATTTTATACTCAGCTAATCCATAGATTAATATATGGTTTCCTTGTCTGAGATTATTTTCTTGTTTTGCAGATAATTTGGAAAATTTATTTTGAGAAAAAAGGAGGAGAGGTCAAATGAATTAACTAATATATCACTTTTTTTTTCTTTTTTCTAACCATACTCACAAACTTGCCAACCAGATATGTTATCCTCAAATAGACCTTAGCAACACAGTGACTCCATCTGCTCATTGCATGCTTCAGTCTCCTACATAAATTCAGAACCACGTTCACTTACAAAGAATTGATTTCCACCCGAGTGGGCAGAATCAATGGATCAACTGTTACAGATTCTGCTACTTGTACCCTTGGCCAGAGCTGTGATTTGTGTTTACAATCCATAACAGCTTTCATGCCCTTCAGATCTGCTTGTTCAAAAAAAAAAAAAAAAAAAAAAAAAAAATATATATATATATATA